>NW_027508142.1:0-267237 GCF_051348905.1 Ranitomeya variabilis
TTGTATTTCCACAAGGCGTCTGTATGCATACATTTATCCAAATAACTAGGATTTTGTAGTACTGCAGCATATCTATTTCCCTGATTACCTTTCTATAGGGGTCTGCTTTCATTTGCTTACCAACTGTGCGCACGCATGCTGTGTTGAACAAAATAGGATCCATGATGTATTTCTTCCAGATACTAGGCTGGAGTATATGTTTCCTGTCATAGTACTCAGGGGGTCACAGTTGGCAGTAAACAATAGGCTTCTTATATGTAGATTTGACTAAGATTGGTGTACCCGCATACCTAGCAATTTTTTCTCTCTGGTTATTTCTCCTGTCTCACATATGCTGTAAAGTATTAGCTTCCTTCATTCCCTCGGGTAAAATTACTTATGGCCTATTCAGCCATACTAGTGTTTTAAATGTTTTTAAATGTATGTTTTGCCTGGTTCTGTTTGTGGATTACTATTTTTGTACACTAAAATTGACTATTTCACGATGATCCCATTGGTTTGCATATCCTTTTCTTTTTGTGTTTAGTGTGTAGTGTGTAGCTTAACCCTCCACGGTACACGCTACACGCTACACTCTACACCCTACACGCTACACCCTACACTCTACACCGTACACTCTACACGCTACACGCTACACTCTACACCCTACACCCTACACGCTACACGCTACACTCTACACCCTACACGCTACACTCTACACTCTACACGCTACACGCTACACTCTACACCCTACACTCTACACGCTACACGCTACACTCTACACCCTACACTCTACACGCTACACCCTACACTCTACACGCTACACGCTACACTCTACACGCTACACGCTACATGCTACACTCTACACTCTACACCCTACACTCTACACGCTACACGCTACACTCTACACTCTACACGCTACACGCTACACTCTACACCCTACACGCAACACGCTACAATCTATACCCTACACGCTACACTCTGCACGCTACACGCTACACCCTACACGCTATACTCTGCACGCTACACGCTACACTCTACACCATACACGCTACACCCTACACTCTACACCCTACACCCTACACGCTATACCCGACACCCTACACCCTACATGCTTCACCCTAAACGCTACACTCTACACTCTACACCCTACACCCTACACGCTACATGCTACACCCTACACGCTACACTCTACACCCTACACTCTACACGCTACACACTACACGCTACACGCTACACCCTACACGCTACACGTTACACTCTACACCCTACACCCTACACGCTACACGCTACACGCTACACGCTACACCCTACACGCTACACATTACACTCTACACCCTACACGCTACACTCTACACTCTACATGCTGCACGCTACACTCTACACTCTACACGCTACACCCTACACCCTACACGCTACACGCTACACTCTACAACCTACACGCTACACGCTACACTCTACACGCCACACGCTACACTCTACACCCTACACCCTACACGCTACACGCTACACTCTACACCCTACACGCTACACTCTACACTCTACACGCTACACGCTACACTCTACACCCTACACTCTACACGCTACACCCTACACTCTACACGCTACACGCTACACTCTACACGCTACACGCTACATGCTACACTCTACACTCTACACCCTACACCCTACACGCTACACGCTATACTCTACACTCTACATGCTACACGCTACACTCTACACTCTACACGCTACACGCTACACCCTACACGCTACACGCTACACTCTACAACCTACACGCTACACGCTACACTCTACATGCAACACGCTACACTCTACACCCTACACTCTACACGCTACATGCTACACTCTACACCCTACACTCTACACGCTACACGCTACACTGTACACCCTACATGCAACACGCTACACTCTACACCCTACACGCTACACTCTACACGCTACACGCTACATGCTACACTCTACACTCTACACCATACACCCTACACGCTACACACTATACTCTACACCCTACACGCTACACTCTACACGCTACACGCTACACGCTACACTCTACACGCTACACTCTACACCCTACACGCAACACGCTACACTCTACACCCTACACCCTACACGCTACACACTACACGCTACACCCTACACGCTACACGCTACACCCTACACGCTACACTCTACACCCTGCTCCCTACACGCTACACGCTACACCCTACACGCTACACGCTACACCCTACACACTACACGTTACACTCTACACCCTACACTCTACACCCTACACTCTACACGCTACACTCTACACCCTACACTCTGCACTCTACACCCTACACCCTACACGCTACACTCTACATCCTACACCCTACACGCTACACACTACACGCTACACGCTACACCCTACACGCTACACGCTACACCCTACATGCTACACGTTACACTCTACACCCTGCACCCTACACGCTACACGCTACACCCTACACGCTACACGCTACACCCTACACACTACACGTTACACTCTACACCCTACACTCTACACCCTACACTCTACACGCTACACTCTACACCCTACACTCTGCACTCTACACCCTACACCCTACACACTACACGCTACACTCTACACCCTACACGCTACACGCTACACCCTACACCCTACACCCTACACGCTACAATCTACACGCTACACGCTACACCCTATACGCTAGACGCTACACTCTACACGCTACACGATACACGCTACACCCTACACGCTACACCCTACACTCTACACCCTACCCTACACCCTAAACCCTACACGCTACACCCTACACGCTACACTCTACACCCTACACCCTACACTCTACACCCTACACGCTACACGCTACACTCTACACCCTACACCCTACACACGCTACACGCTACACGCTACACTCTACACCCTACATGCTACACTCTACACCCTACACGCTACACCCTACACTCTACACGCTACATGCTATACTCTACACCCTACACCCTACACGATACATGCTATACCCTACACGCTACAGCCTACACGCTACACGCTACACCCTACAAGCTACACGCTACACGCTACACCCTACACTCTACACCCTACATTGTACACGCTACACGCTACACTCTACACGCTACACCCTTCACTCTACACCCTACACCCTACATGCTACACTCTACACCCTACACGGTACACCCTACAATCTACACGCTACATGCTACACTCTACACTCTACACCCTACACCCTACACGCTACATGCTACACTCTACACCCTACACGCTACACTCTACACCCTACACACTACATGCTACACTCTACACCCCACACCCTACACGCTACATGCTACACGCTACACTCTACACCCTACACGCTACACGCTAGGGTGTAGAGTGTAATATGTAGCGTGTAGTTTGTAGCGTTTAGCTTGTAGGGTGTAGCGTGTAGCGTGTGGGGTGTAGAGTGTAGCGTGTAGCGTGTAGCATGTAGGGTGTAGGGTGTAGAGTGTAGAGTGTAGCGTGTAGGGTGTAGAGTGTAGGGTGTAGGATGTAGAGTGTAGGGTTTAGAGTGTAATGTGTAGCGTGTAGGGTGTAGCGTGTAGCATGTAGGGTGTGGAGTGTAGCGTGTAGCGTGTAGGGTGTAGGGTGTAGAGTGTAGGGTGTAGCGTGTAGGGTGTAGAGTGTAGCGTGTAGGGTGTAGCGTGTAGCGTGCAGGGTGTAGAGTGTAGCGTATAGCATGTAGGGTGTAGAGTGTAGGGTGTAGCGTGTAGGGTGTAGAGTGTAGGGTGTAGCGTGTAGGGTGTAGAATGTAGCGTGTAGCGTGTAGGGTGTAGGGTGTAGCGTGTAGGGTGTAGATTGTAGCGTGTAGCGTGTAGGGTGTAGGGTGTAGGGTGTAGCGTGTAGTGTGTAGCGTGTAGCGTGTAGGGTGTAGCGTGTAGCATGTAGCGTGTAGCGTGTAGCATGTAGAGAGTAGGGTGTAGGGTGTAGGGTGTAGCATGTAGAGTGTAGGGTGTAGGGTGTAGCGTGTAGAGTGTAGGGTATAGAGTGTAGCGTCTAGGGTGTAGAGTGTAGCGTGTAGCGTGTAGGGTGTAGAGTGTAGCGTGTAGGGTGTAGAATATAGCGTGTAGAGAGTAGGGTGTAGGGTGTAGAGTGTAGGGTGTAGAGTGTAACGTGTAGCGTGTAGGGTGTAGCGTGTAGCGTGTAGGGTGTAGGGTGTAGAGTGTAGGGTGTAGCGTGTAGGGTGTAGCGTGTAGCGTGTAGGGTGTAGGGTGTAGAGTGTAGGGTGTAGTGTGTAGGGTGTAGCGTGTATCCTGTAGCGTGTAGAGTGTAGCGTCTAGCGTATAGGGTGTAGAGTGTAGCGTATAGCGTATAGGGTGTAGGATGTAGAGTGTAGCGTGTAGGGTGTAGAGTGTAGCGTTTAGAGTGTAGCATGTAGCGTGTAGGGTGTAGGGTGTAGAGTGTAGTGTAGCATGTAGGGTGAAGCATGTAGGGTGTAGGGTGTCGGGTATAGCATGTAGGGTGTAGGGTGTAGAGTGTAGGGTGTAGCGTGTATGGTGTAGACTGTAGCGTGTAGCGTGTAGAGTGTAGCGTGTAGGGTGTAGGGTGTAGCGTGTAGCGTGCAGAGTGTAGCGTGTAGGGTGTAGAGTGTAGCATGTTGCGTGTAGGGTGTAGAGTGTAGCGTGTAGCGTGTAGCGTGTAGAGTGTAGCGTGTAGCGTGTAGCGTGTAAGGTGTAGAGTGTAGGGTGTAGAGTGTAGCGTGTAGCGTGTAGCGTGTAGGGTGTAGGGTGTAGCGTGTAGGGTGTAGCATGTAGCGTGTAGCGTGTAGCATGTAGAGTGTAGGGTGTAGGGTGTAGAATGTAGGGTGTAGCATGTAGGGTGTAGGGTGTAGGGTGTAGTGTGTAGCGTGTAGCGCGTAGCGTGTAGAGTGTAGGGTATAGAGTGTAGCGTGTAGAGAGTAGGGAGCAGAGTGTAGAGTGTAGCATGTAGGGTGTAGGGTGTAGAGTGTAGGGTGTAGGGTGTAGCGTGTAGCGTGTAGAGTGTAGGGAGTAGGGTGTAGGGTGTAGCGTGTAGGGTTTGGAGTTTAGCATGTAGCGTGTAGGGTGTAGCGTGTAGCGTGTAGGGTGTAGCGTGTATCATGTACCGTGTAGCGTGTAGCATGTAGAGTAGGGTGTAGGGTGTAGAGTGTAGCATGTAGGGTGTAGGGTGTAGAGTGTAGGGTGTAGCATGTAGGGTGTAGGGTGTAGGGTGTAGCGTGTAGGGTGTAGAGTGTAGCGTGTAGGGTGTACGGTGTACAGTGTAGGGTATAAGCTGTAGCGTTTAGCGTGTAGAGTGTAGCGTGTAGCGTGTAGGGTGTAGAGTGTAGGGTGTAGAGTGTAGCGTGTAGCGTGTAGCGTGTAGGGTGTAGGGTGAAGCGTGTAGGGTGTAGCATGTAGCGTGTAGCATGTAGAGTAGGGTGTAGGGTGTAGGGTGTAGAGTGTAGTGTGTAGAGTGTGGAGTGTAGCGTGTAGAGTGTAAAGTGTAGCGTGTAGGGTGTAGCGTGTAGTGTGTAGGTGTGTAGAGAGTAGGGAGCAGAGTGTAGAGTGTAGCATGTAGGGTGTAGGGTGTACAGTGTAGGGTGTAGAGTGTAGCGTGTAGCGTGTAGAGTGTAGGGAGTAGGGTGTAGGGTGTAGCGTGTAGGGTGTGGAGTGTAGCGTGTAGCGTGTAGGGTGTAGCGTGTAGCGTGTAGGGTGTAGCGTGTATCATGTACCGTGTAGCGTGTAGCATGTAGAGTAGGGTGTAGGGTGTAGAGTGTAGCGTGTAGCGTGTAGTGTGTAGCGTGTAGAGTGTAAAAGTGTAGCGTGTAGTGTGTAGTGTGTAGCGTGTAGCGCGTAGCGTGTAGGGTATAGAGTGTAGCGTGTAGATTTAGGGAGTAGAGTGTAGAGTGTAGCGTGTAGGGTGTAGAGTGTAGCGAGTAGCGTGTAGTGTGTAGGGTGTAGGGTGTAGAGTGTAGGGTGTAGCGTGTAGGGTGTAGAGTGTAGCGTGTAGGGTGTAGCGTGTAGCGTGCAGGGTGTAGAGTGTAGCGTATAGCGTGTAGGGTGTAGGGTGTAGAGTGTAGGGTGTAGCGTGTAGAGTGTAGCGTGTAGCGTGTAGGGTGTAGGGTGTACAGTGTAGGGTGTAGCGTGTAGAGTGTAGTGTGTGGCGTGCAGGGCATAGGGTGTAGCGTGTAGGGTGTAGGGTGTAGAGTGTAGGGTGTAGCATGTAGGGTGTAGGGTGTAGGGTGTAGCGTGTAGGGTGTAGAGTGTAGCATGTAGGGTGTACGGTGTAGAGTGTAGGGTATAAGCTGTAGCGTTTAGCGTGTAGAGTGTAGCGTGTAGCATGTAGCGTGTAGGGTGTAGGGTGTAGAGTGTAGAGTGTAGCGTGTAGGGTGTAGAGTGTAGCGTGTAGAGAGTAGGGTGTAGGGTGTAGAGTGTAGGGTGTAGGGTGTAGAGTGTAACGTGTAGCGTGTAGGGTGTAGCGTGTAGGGTGTAGAGTGTAGGGTGTAGCGTGTAGGGTGTAGCGTGTAGCGTGTAGGGTGTAGGGTGTAGAGTGTAGGGTGTAGCGTGTAGGGTGTAGCGTGTAGCGTGTAGCGTGTAGGGTGTAGGGTGTAGAGTGTAGGGTGTAGCGTGTAGGGTGTAGAGTGTAGCGTCTAGCGTGTAGCGTATAGTGTGTAGCGTGTAGCGTGTAGATTGTAGCGTGTAGGGTGTAGGGTGTAGGGTGTAGCGTGTAGCGTGTAGATTGTAGCGTGTAGGGTGTAGGGTGTAGGGTGTAGCGTGTAGCGTGTAGGGTGTAGGGTGTAGGGTGTACCGTGTAGGGTGTAGCGTGTAGCGTGTAGAGTGTAGCATGTAGGGTGTAGCAAGTAGCGTGTATTGTGTAGGGTGTAGAGTGTAGCATGTAGCGTGTAGAGTGTAGGGTGTAGCGTGTAGGGTGTAGAGTGTAGCGTGTAGGGTGTAGAGTGTAGCGTGTAGCGTGTAGGGTGTCACTTTTTCCTCTGATGAAGACGCTTGAGTAGCGTCGATACGCGTGGGGTTCAGGGCTTCCTTTGTTTTTTTCCCGAGGGACAGGACTTGGGTAACTTATCTTTACAACTGCTATGGAATTACACCTATTTACTTCATGCATGGCCTGGCATTTTTCCAAGCCTTAGGACAATGGATCCTGATTCTTTGTATTTCTTTTCAATTAGATTTTTATTGAGTATTTAACAAAGAATACGAACAATAACATAACCATATCTGGATAACTGTAAAAAAATAAATTCTATAGCAGGTAGAATGTACAAATTAGAAAAATAAACCATCAATTTGCTCTTTGAGCTGTAACCATTTATCCCATCTAGCATGAAAGCGATCTTTGGAGAGGAGATTAGTATAATAAATTTTTTCATATATAAAATGTCTATCAATCAACAATATTAAATGTCTCACATTGGGAGGGAGATCATTGTTCCACGCCTTCGTAATAAGGTAGCTCGCAGACATTAGAATATGAGCGGTTAGAAATCTGTCCATTTTGAGCTGGTTTAAATTAACAAGCAGCAAAGCCATATCAGGGCATGGTGGTATAGTTTTTTTAATCAGAAGTGAAATTATTAGAAAAACCTCAGACCAAAATTTTTTAAGAAGGGGACAGGACCAGAAAGTATGTAGCAAGTTTGCTGACTGACCACATTTTCTCCAGCACATCCCATCATGATCCCTAACAAAATGCTTCAGTCTATTAGGAGTCAAATAGTATCTCTGGGTCAACTTGTAATGAGTTTCGAGGGTATTTGAGCATCTGGAGGCTTTCGCCGCCAATTTAAAGGATTGTGACCACTGAAGTGGCGAAATTTTTATATTTAAACTTTGTTCCCATTTTTCAAAGGGACCCGAGACACTAAAAGTGTGTTTGTCAGTTAAGATATTGTAGAATGCTCTCAAACAGCTTTTACTTTTCGGAGGTGGATTTGTAAGGAAATTAATGGCAGTTTGGTTAAAAAATATTTTCTTGGGTATGCCTATTTTCAGTCTTTTATATTCCTCTTTAAGAAAATAATAGTGCATGAATTCACTACTGTCAATTTTGAATTTGTCTTTTAGTATATGAAAGGGAATAAGTTGATTATTTTCCACCATATCGTAGATGGATTTAATTCCTTGTTTCGACCAGATTTCAAAACGGGATCTAAGTGAGGGCCTAATTGGAAGTAAATATGAGATGGGAAGTGGTTTAGCAGAGTGAGGGGGTCTATTAAATTTTAGGGAGTGAAAGTATGACCAGCTCTGAACTGATGCCCTGACGATGGGATTGTGAATATCCTTGATCTTTTGTTGTTTTATGAGAAAATTGTATAAATATAGAAGAGGTTCTTGATTAGGCATAGAGGCCAGTTCCATTTTGGGCCATTCCAAATTTTCGGTGTTTTTAAACCATGACTTGGTTTGGTCAAGTATAATGGAGTGATAATATGCACCTATATCGGGAAGGGCAATTCCACCACTTTCTCTGGAACGGATCAAAATTTGTTTTTTTATTCTAGTTTTCCCCCCAGACCATATATATTTATTCATTTGATTGGTTAAGTTTTGTAGAATAGATTTGGGAAGTGGTAGGGGGACATTTCTAAAGAAATATAGGATTTTAGGAAGGAAAAGCATTTTATATAAAACGACTTTTCCAAGCCACGAGGAGGGGGATTTTGAAATGGCTTTAATACTTTTCTCCAACTCACTATGGACATGGTCAGCATTGACCTTGTGTAGTTTATGTATATTATTGGTCAGCAAAATGCCAAGATATGGGGCTTGAGTGCGGTTCCATATGAAGGGATAAGAACTGTGCAATAGTTGCCTCACCTGGAGTGATAAGTAAAAAAATAGCACGATAGTTTTTGAATAATTCAGTTTATAAAAGGACACTTTACCAAAATCATTTATGATATCCCAAACATGTTTGATTGAACTAACTGGGTCCGACAAGGTCAGGATAATATCATCTGCGTATAATCCGATTTTGTGAACGGTGTTATCCGAAGGAATACCCCTAACCTCCTCAGAGTCCCTGATGTATTGTGCCAACGGTTCCAGACTAAGGATAAAAATCAAAGGGGAGAGTGGGCATCCCTGTCTAGTTCCGTTAGAAATTGGGAACTGGTCTGACATTGTATTATTGACAAATACAGCAGCTGATGGAGCAGAGTATAGTGTTTGGATGCTTTTGATTAGGTTTGGACTGAAATTTAATTTCTTAAGTACCGCAAATGCAAACTCCCAGCTTAAACGATCGAACGCTTTTTCTGCATCTAAGGTGATGAACAAACTGGGAGTCTGCCTGCGGTTACAGAGAGAAAGAAGATTTAACACACGTCTAGTGCTATCGTATGTTTGTCTCTGTCTCACAAACCCTACCTGATCAGGGTGAATGATATCTGGGATAATGTGTTGCAACCTGTTTGCTATAATTTTGGCATATGCTTTGATATCAGTGTTTAGCAGTGATATTGGTCTAAAATTTTCAACTTTTGTTGCATCCTTATCAGTTTTGGGGATAACTACTATTGTGGCTCTGAGCATTTCCTTGTTACATGATCAATTCACTCTAATAAAGTTGAGTGTCTGGGTTAGATGGGGAATAAGCAATAGTTTAAACTGTCTATAATATTCATTGGTGAAACCATCTGGACCCGGCGCCTTATTGAGTTTAAAAGCATTAATAACGTTCGTAACCTCTCTCTCGCTAAAAGGCATATCTAGTATTTCCCTTTGATCTGACGTGAGGCTTCCAAGTTTTATTTTCTTTAAAAAAGTGTCAATTTGGTCTTGGGAGGGAGGTGAGACATTTTCACCATCCTTCAAATTATATAAATTAAAGTAATAGTCTCTAAAGGCCCCCGCAATATCCTTTGGTTTTAGGACATCGCCAGAAGCCAAAGAGATTCTATCAACCACCTTTCTCATCTTTATAGGTTTAAATTTATTGGCCATCAACCTGGTTGGTCTATTATTATCTGTATAATATCCAGCGCCAAAGAAAGTGGCCTTTTTCTCATATTGGGCAATTAATAGGTTCCTAAGCTCCAGCCTACAAGTGTATAACTCTTTATGCCTATCAAAACTTATATCATTTTGGGCGGCGGCCTCTAGGATTTTTATTTTGTCTATCACTTCCCTTTGTCTGAACTCTCTAATTTTTTTTTGTTTAGCTCCAAGCTGGATCAAAATTCCCCTAATTACGCATTTGTGAGCTTGCCACAATGTTTCTGGGTTAATGTCTTGTGTAGAATTTTCAACAAAATAATGGGAGATGGCTTTTTCTATTAATTTGGAATTATCCTGTGTGTTAGCTATAAATTTACTGTATTTCCAATTGTATGATTTATTTTCTCTATCTGTGTTTTTGAGTCTGAGGAGGACAGGTGCATGGTCTGACCAAGTGATTGGGCCCGTGACAAATTCTTCATATAGATCTAAAACTGAAAGACTTGTAAAAATATGGTCAATCCTAGTGAAAGATTTGTTGTATGGGCAGTATCTTGTGAATTCTTTTGAATTTGTATTCAGCACTCTACAACTGTCCTGTAATCCAGATTGTCTTAGCCAGTAAGATAAATTTTGTTTTTTATAATAGGTCAGCGGGTGGGAGCAATCCAAATGGGGATCAACAATATGATTAAAATCCCCGCCCCATACAACATGACCCTCACTGAAGTCCTCCAATTTTTTTTTGAATCTATTAAGAAAGCGAATTTGACTTGAATTGGGGGCATGTATGTTAGCAATGGTGAAATTAACATCTCCCAATTTTCCCTTAATAGTGATTTGTCTACCTTCCTCGTCCTTCATTGTGTCTATTATTTTAAAAGGTAAATCCTTGTGAATGGCTATCGCAACCCCCGCTTTTTTCTTTTTACTGTTTGAAAAGAATATTTGCGAAAAATGTTTATTATGGAGTCTATGATTATCAGATTGTAATAGATGAGTTTCTTGTAGCAGGACTATATCAGCTTTAAGTCTACGCATATCTTTCCAAAGAGCAAATCTCTTGTAGGGGTAGTTCAAACCATTCACGTTATAGGACACAATATTTAAAGACATAGTAGTGGTGTTTGTGAGTTATGTAGTTACGGCTATGTTTACATTTAGAATTGCCCACAGAGAGGGAGATCAGTGAGACCAGCAGATCCTGTAGAAACAAAAGAGGCAACCTGCACAGAACCTGTATCCCCACCATGACAGTGATGGTGATGATGAGCCCCTCCAGATCAGATGAGAGCAAAGGCAAACGACGATTTCCGCTTAGTAGAAGCGCACACAGACCTGCACATAGACAAAAAACAAAAATAACATAATTGCAACCAGCAAGAAAGTGGGTTAGAAAACCAACAGTTAATGCACACCGAAGTGTGTGTGTAAATGAGTAGGTACTCATTTAAAGTTCAGGGGGTGAAATTAAGGGCCAAGTGAGTGGGGCCAGCCTAACATAGTTCAAGAGCTTCATCTGTTTTTCTTCGTGATCCACGAGGGCTTGACATGCCTTGGAAGATGATCAGAAACTCCGCTGTCTTTGTGTCCAGAACTTGATCTCTCTGGGAGGCAGGCCTAGATCATGAATACATTTGTCAGAGTTATTTAAGTCAGTTAGCGCAAAAGTGACATCCTCCTTAATCACGATCAATTTAGTTGGAAAACCCCATTTATACAGTATCTTGTTATTCCTAAGATGGTCAGTGACAGGAATGTACTCTCTCCGTTTTTGTAGTGTGGCCCTTGAAAAGTCTGCAAAAATCTTTATCTTGCTGTAGGGGGTCGGTAAATTTGGTAATTGTCTGCTTTTCCTGAGAATTTCTTCTTTAATTTGGAAATAGTGGAAACAGGCTATGACGTCTCTAGGAGCTGAAGTTGGTGCGTATTTGGATTTGGGTAGCCTGTGAATGCGTTCCAGCGTTAGATCACCCCTTGAAGCTTTAGGGAGAATTGTGTGGAGCATTTTTTGGGTATATTCAGTCAGATCACGGTCTTTGACTGACTCTGGTATTCCTCTGAATTTTAAGTTACTACGTCTGCTCCTATCCTCTTGTTCAACTTGTTTTGATTTTATTTGGGCCACCTCATCTTCCAGATTATAATGGGCGTCAATCAATTTATTATGGGATTCCACCAGTTCCCCCATTTTCCGTTCCAGGTGGTCCACACGTTGTCCAAGGTTATCTATATCTTTGCGGAGGGAGAGATTGTGAGATTCTAATTGTGATTGGAAAGATTGAGCCAAAAGAATAATGTTCTTAATGAAAATTTCTGATGCACTCTTATTAGAGGCATTCACATCAGATAATGTTTGTAAAAGAGTATCAGCAAGTTTTGGGCTGCTGAGATCCTTAGGAGAATGTATATAAACTGACTCCTCATTTTGAGGGTTCTCCTGTGCTGCAGCAACCAGGATATTCTCTCTGGGATAGGAAGTGTCATGGGTGCTGGCTGGCACCATAATGGGGCTGGTACTATTATCAGATCCGGCGCTATATTTATCACAAGCAGCCTCCCCTGGGACTGATGGGGTAAAGGGAGCATCAGATATTAATGATATGTCAGGGCATGATGTAGCCCCCTTAACCGGCGTTATGCACTGTGTGGTAGCGGTTAAATTAACTTGCGGGTGTTTAACAGTCTTTCCGGCGCTATATAACTGAGAGCGCTCGTTCTCCTTTTCAAGATGGCGGCTCTCGCGAGAAGACGAGCGAGAGCGGGAGCCCCGCGCAGGGCTTTCCTCCAGCGGCTCTCCCCGCTTCTTATCGCTCGTGGCCGCCGCCGACCTCTTCTGCGAGGACCGCGGGTTTGTTCTCGCTTTGAAGGCAGCATGTTTCTGCCTTTGAGGTGTCACCCTGTAAAACAGGCGCCCGCGGCTGAGTTTACGGGACTTGCCTGCACTTCCTGGACTTGTCCCTTCAGTGTGCGGCGAGCCGGCGCCGACATCTTGGATTTTCATCTCAGTGCTGCAGCGGTCTCTGCTAGTGCCTTTTTCTCCGCGATTGTTGCGGTCAGCCATACCAACTTGGTACCGATATGTGCAGCAGATAATCCGGTGCCGGAGGCTGTAGCTTGTTAGTGGAATCTCGGGGATATGCTTTATAAAATCGCTTAATTAGGTGGCCCCAAAGCAGAGCTCACAACAGAGACGTCCTCTCTGTCTCAGCGCTGGCCACGCCCCCCCGATTCTTTGTATTTCCACAAGGCGTCTGTATGCATACATTTATCCAAATAACTAGGATTTTGTAGTACTGCAGCATATCTATTTCCCTGATTACCTTTCTATAGGGGTCTGCTTTCATTTGCTTACCAACTGTGCGCACGCATGCTGTGTTGAACAAAATAGGATCCATGATGTATTTCTTCCAGATACTAGGCTGGAGTATATGTTTCCTGTCATAGTACTCAGGGGGTCACAGTTGGCAGTAAACAATAGGCTTCTTATATGTAGATTTGACTAAGATTGGTGTACCCGCATACCTAGCAATTTTTTCTCTCTGGTTATTTCTCCTGTCTCACATATGCTGTAAAGTATTAGCTTCCTTCATTCCCTCGGGTAAAATTACTTATGGCCTATTCAGCCATACTAGTGTTTTAAATGTTTTTAAATGCATGTTTTGCCTGGTTCTGTTTGTGGATTACTGTTTTTGTACAATAACATTGACTATTTAACGTGGATCCCATTGGTTTGCATATCCTTTTCTTTTTGTGTTTAGTGTGTAGTGTGTAGCTTAACCCTACACGCTACACGCTACACTCTACACCCTACACGCTACACCCTACACTCTACACCGTACACTCTACACGCTACACGCTACACCCTACACCTTACACGCTACACTCTACACCCTACACGCTACACTCTACACTCTACACGCTACACGCTACACTCTACACCCTACATTCTACACGCTACATGCTACACCCTACACTCTACACGCTACACGCTACACTCTACACGCTACACGCTACATGCTACACTCTACACTCTACACCCTACACCCTACACGCTACACGCTATACTCTACACCCTACACGCTACACTCTACACGCTACACGCTACACGCTACACTCTACACTCTACACGCTACACGCTACACTCTACACCCTACACGCAACACGCTACACTCTATACCCTACACGCTACACTCTGCACGCTACACGCTACACCCTACACGCTATACTCTGCACGCTACACGCTACACTCTACACCATACACGCTACACCCTACACTCTACACCCTACACCCTACACGCTATACCCGACACCCTACACCCTACATGCTTCACCCTACACGCTACACGCTACACTCTACACCATACACGCTACACCCTACACTCTACACCCTACACCCTACACGCTATACCCGACACCCTACACCCTACATGCTTCACCCTACACTCTACACCCTACACTCTACACGCTACACACTACACGCTACACGCTACACCCTACACGCTACACGCTACACTCTACACCCTACACGCTACACCCTTCACTCTACACCGTACACTCTACACGCTACACGCTACACTCTACACCCTACACCCTACACGCTACGCGCTACACTCTACACCCTACACGCTACACGCTACACCCTACACGCTACACGCTACACTCTACAACTTACACGCTACACGCTACACTCTACACCCTACACCCTACACGCTACGCGCTACACTCTACACCCTACACGCTACACGCTACACCCTACACCCTACACGCTACACGCTACACTCTACAACTTACACGCTACACGCTACACTCTACACGCAACACGCTACACTCTACACCCTACACGCTACACGCTACACTCTACACCCTACACTCTACACGCTACACGCTACACTCTACACCCTACACGCTACACTCTACACGCTACACGCTACATGCTACACTCTACACTCTACACCATACACCCTACACGCTACACACTATACTCTACACCCTACACGCTACACTCTACACGCTACACGCTACACGCTACACTCTACACGCTACACTCTACACCCTACACGCAACACGCTACACTCTACACCCTACACCCTACACGCTACACACTACACGCTACACGCTACACCCTACACGCTCCACGCTACACCCTACACGCTACACGTTACACTCTACACCCTACACCCTACACACTACACCCTACACGCTACACGTTACACTCTACACCCTACACGCTACACTCTACACCCTGCTCCCTACACGCTACACGCTACACCCTACACGCTACACGCTACACCCTACACACTACACGTTACACTCTACACCCTACACTCTACACCCTACACTTTACACGCTACACTCTACACCCTACACTCTGCACTCTACACCCTACACCCTACACGCTACACTCTACACTCTACACCCTACACGCTACACACTACACGCTACACGCTACACCCTACACACTACACGTTACACTCTACACCCTACACTCTACACCCTACACTCTACACGCTACACTCTACACCCTACACTCTGCACTCTACACCCTACACCCTACACGCTACACTCTACACTCTACACCCTACACGCTACACACTACACGCTACACTCTACACCCTACACGCTACACGTTACACTCTACACCCTGCACCCTACACGCTAAACGCTACACCCTACACGCTACACGCTACACCCTACACACTACACGTTACACTCTACACCCTACACTCTACACCCTACACTCTACACGCTACACTCTACACCCTACACTCTGCACTCTACACCCTACACCCTACACACTACACGCTACACTCTACACCCTACACGCTACACGCTACACCCTACACCCTACACCCTACACGCTACAATCTACACGCTACACCCTATACGCTAGACGCTACACTCTACACGCTACACGATACACGCTACACCCTACACGCTACACCCTACACTCTACACCCTACACCCTACACGCTACACGCTACACCCTACACGCTACACCCTACACTCTACACCCTACACCCTACACGCTACACGCTACACCCTACACGCTACACGTTACACTCTACACACTACACCCTACACTCTACACCCTACACCCTACTCTCTACACGCTATATTCTACACCCTACACGCTACACTCTACACCCTACACGCTACACGCTACACTCTACACCCTAGACGCTACACTCTATACCCTACACTCTACACGCTACACCCTACACCCTACACTCTACATGCTACACCCTACACCCTACACTCTACATACTACACGCTACATGCTACACGCTACACCCTACACGCTACGCGCTACACACTACATGCTACACCCTACACCCTACACGCTACACGCTACACGCTACACCCTACACGCTACACCCTACACCCTACACGCTACACGCTACACTCTACACCCTACACGCTACACCCTACACTCTACACCCTACACGCTACACGCTACACTCTACACCCTACACGCTACACCCTACACTCCACACCCTACACCCTACATGCTACACGCTACACCCTACACGCTACACATTACACTCTAAACCCTACACTCTACATCCTACACCCTACACTCTACACCCTACACGCTACACTCTACACTCTACACCCTACACCCTACATGCTACACGCTACACCCTACACTCTACACGCTACACGCTACACTCTACACGCTACACGCTACATGCTACACTCTACACTCTACACCCTACACCCTACACGCTACACGCTATACTCTACACCCTACACGCTACACTCTACACGCTACACTCTACACTCTACACGCTACACGCTACACTCTACACCCTACACGCTACACGCTACACTCTACACCCTACACGCTACACCCTACACTCTACACCCTACACGCTACACCCTACACTCTACACCCTACACGCTATACGCTACACTCTACACCCTGCACGCTACACGCTACACCCTACACGCTACACTCTACACCCTACACGCTACACCCTACACTCTACACCCTACACGCTACACGCTACACTCTACACCCTACACGCTACACCCTACACTCCACACCCTACACCCTACATGCTACACGCTACACCCTACACGCTACACATTACACTCTAAACCCTACACTCTACATCCTACACCCTACACTCTACACCCTACACGCTACACTCTACACTCTACACCCTACACCCTACATGCTACACGCTACACGCTACACCCTACACTCTACACGCTACACGCTACACTCTACACGCTACACGCTACATGCTACACTCTACACTCTACACCCTACACCCTACACGCTACACGCTATACTCTACACCCTACACGCTACACTCTACACGCTACACCCTACACGCTATACTCTGCACGCTACACGCTACACTCTACACCATACACGCTACACCCTACACTCTACACCCTACACCCTACACGCTATACCCGACACCCTACACCCTACATGCTTCACCCTACACGCTACACTCTACACTCTACACCCTACACCCTACACGCTACATGCTACACCCTACACGCTAAACTCTACACCCTACACTCTACACGCTACACACTACACGCTACACGCTACACCCTACACGCTACACGCTACACCCTACACGCTACACGTTACACTCTACACCCTACACGCTACACGCTACACCCTACACGCTACACGTTACACCCTACACCCTACACGCTACACTCTACACCCTGCACCCTACACGCTACAATCTACACCCTACACCCTACACGCTACACGCTACACGCTACACGCTACACCCTACACGCTACACCCTACACTCTACACCGTACACTCTACACGCTACACGCTACACTCTACACCCTACACCCTACACGCTACGCGCTACACTCTACACCCTACACGCTACACTCTACACTCTACATGCTACACGCTACACACTACACGCTACACTCTACACGCTACACGCTACACTCTACACCCTACACCCTACACGCTACGCGCTACACTCTACACCCTACACGCTACACTCTACACTCTACACCCTACACGCTACACACTACACGCTACACCCTACACACTACACGCTACACTCTACACCCTACACGCTACACGCTACACCCTACACCCTACACCCTACACGCTACAATCTACATGCTACACGCTACACCCTATACGCTAGACGCTACACTCTACACGCTACACGATACACGCTACACCCTACACGCTACACCCTACACTCTACACCCTACACCCTACACGCTACACGCTACACCCTACACGCTACACCCTACACTCTACACCCTACACCCTACACGCTACACGCTACACCCTACACGCTACACGTTACACTCTACACCCTACACCCTACACTCTACACCCTACACCCTACTCTCTACACGCTATATTCTACACCCTACACGCTACACTCTACACCCTACACGCTACACGCTACACTCTACACCCTAGACGCTACACTCTATACCCTACACTCTACACGCTACACCCTACAACCCTACACTCTACATGCTACACGCTACACGCTACATGCTACACGCTACACCCTACACGCTACACGCTACACACTACATGCTACACCCTACACCCTACACCCTACACGCTACACGCTACACTCTAAACCCTACACGCTACACCCTACACCTTACACCCTACACGCTACACGCTACACTCTACACCCTACACGCTACACCCTACACTCTACACCCTACACGCTACACCCTACACTCTACACCCTACACGCTATACGCTACACTCTACACCCTGCACGCTACACGCTACACCCTACACGCTACACTCTACACCCTACACGCTACACCCTACACTCTACACCCTACACGCTACACGCTACACTCTACACCCTACACGCTACACCCTACACTCCACACCCTACACCCTACATGCTACACGCTACACCCTACACGCTACACATTACACTCTAAACCCTACACTCTACATCCTACACCCTACACTCTACACCCTACACGCTACACTCTACACTCTACACCCTACACCCTACATGCTACACGCTACACGCTACACTCTACACCCTACACGCTACACGCTACACCCTACAAGCTAAACGCTACAAACTACACGCTACATATTACACTCTACACTATAGCGTGTAGCGTGTAGGGTGTAGAGTGTAGCGTGTAGCATGTAGCGTGTAGGGTGTATGGTGTAGAGTGTAGCATGTAGCGTGTAGGGTGTAGAGTGTAGCGTGTAGGGTGTAGAGTGTAGGGTATAGAGTGTAGCGTGTAGAGAGTAGGGAGCAGAGTGTAGAGTGTAGCGTGCAGGGTGTAGGGTGTAGGGTGTAGCGTGTAGCGTGTAGAGTGTAGGGAGTAGGGTGTAGGGTGTAGCGTGTAGGGTGTAGAGTGTAGCGTGTAGCGTGTAGGGTGTAGAGTGTAGCGTGTAGGGTGTAGAGTGTAGCGTGTAGCGTGTAGGGTGTAGAGTGTAGCGTGTAGGGTGTAGAATATAGCGTGTAGAGAGTAGGGTGTAGGGTGTAGAGTGTAGGGTGTAGAGTGTAACGTGTAGCGTGTAGGGTGTAGCGTGTAGCGTGTAGGGTGTAGGGTGTAGAGTGTAGGGTGTAGCGTGTAGGGTGTAGCGTGTAGCGTGTAGGGTGTAGGGTGTAGAGTGTAGGGTGTAGTGTGTAGGGTGTAGCGTGTATCCTGTAGCGTGTAGAGTGTAGCGTCTAGCGTATAGGGTGTAGAGTGTAGCGTATAGCGTATAGGGTGTAGGATGTAGAGTGTAGCGTGTAGGGTGTAGAGTGTAGCGTTTAGAGTGTAGCATGTAGCGTGTAGGGTGTAGGGTGTAGAGTGTAGTGTAGCATGTAGGGTGAAGCATGTAGGGTGTAGGGTGTCGGGTATAGCATGTAGGGTGTAGGGTGTAGAGTGTAGGGTGTAGCGTGTATGGTGTAGACTGTAGCGTGTAGCGTGTAGAGTGTAGCGTGTAGGGTGTAGGGTGTAGCGTGTAGCGTGCAGAGTGTAGCGTGTAGGGTGTAGAGTGTAGCATGTTGCGTGTAGGGTGTAGAGTGTAGCGTGTAGCGTGTAGCGTGTAGAGTGTAGCGTGTAGCGTGTAGCGTGTAAGGTGTAGAGTGTAGGGTGTAGAGTGTAGCGTGTAGCGTGTAGCGTGTAGGGTGTAGGGTGTAGCGTGTAGGGTGTAGCATGTAGCGTGTAGCGTGTAGCATGTAGAGTGTAGGGTGTAGGGTGTAGAATGTAGGGTGTAGCATGTAGGGTGTAGGGTGTAGGGTGTAGTGTGTAGCGTGTAGCGCGTAGCGTGTAGAGTGTAGGGTATAGAGTGTAGCGTGTAGAGAGTAGGGAGCAGAGTGTAGAGTGTAGCATGTAGGGTGTAGGGTGTAGAGTGTAGGGTGTAGGGTGTAGCGTGTAGCGTGTAGAGTGTAGGGAGTAGGGTGTAGGGTGTAGCGTGTAGGGTTTGGAGTTTAGCATGTAGCGTGTAGGGTGTAGCGTGTAGCGTGTAGGGTGTAGCGTGTATCATGTACCGTGTAGCGTGTAGCATGTAGAGTAGGGTGTAGGGTGTAGAGTGTAGCATGTAGGGTGTAGGGTGTAGAGTGTAGGGTGTAGCATGTAGGGTGTAGGGTGTAGGGTGTAGCGTGTAGGGTGTAGAGTGTAGCGTGTAGGGTGTACGGTGTACAGTGTAGGGTATAAGCTGTAGCGTTTAGCGTGTAGAGTGTAGCGTGTAGCGTGTAGGGTGTAGAGTGTAGGGTGTAGAGTGTAGCGTGTAGCGTGTAGCGTGTAGGGTGTAGGGTGAAGCGTGTAGGGTGTAGCATGTAGCGTGTAGCATGTAGAGTAGGGTGTAGGGTGTAGGGTGTAGAGTGTAGTGTGTAGAGTGTGGAGTGTAGCGTGTAGAGTGTAAAGTGTAGCGTGTAGGGTGTAGCGTGTAGTGTGTAGGTGTGTAGAGAGTAGGGAGCAGAGTGTAGAGTGTAGCATGTAGGGTGTAGGGTGTACAGTGTAGGGTGTAGAGTGTAGCGTGTAGCGTGTAGAGTGTAGGGAGTAGGGTGTAGGGTGTAGCGTGTAGGGTGTGGAGTGTAGCGTGTAGCGTGTAGGGTGTAGCGTGTAGCGTGTAGGGTGTAGCGTGTATCATGTACCGTGTAGCGTGTAGCATGTAGAGTAGGGTGTAGGGTGTAGAGTGTAGCGTGTAGCGTGTAGTGTGTAGCGTGTAGAGTGTAAAAGTGTAGCGTGTAGTGTGTAGTGTGTAGCGTGTAGCGCGTAGCGTGTAGGGTATAGAGTGTAGCGTGTAGATTTAGGGAGTAGAGTGTAGAGTGTAGCGTGTAGGGTGTAGAGTGTAGCGAGTAGCGTGTAGTGTGTAGGGTGTAGGGTGTAGAGTGTAGGGTGTAGCGTGTAGGGTGTAGAGTGTAGCGTGTAGGGTGTAGCGTGTAGCGTGCAGGGTGTAGAGTGTAGCGTATAGCGTGTAGGGTGTAGGGTGTAGAGTGTAGGGTGTAGCGTGTAGAGTGTAGCGTGTAGCGTGTAGGGTGTAGGGTGTACAGTGTAGGGTGTAGCGTGTAGAGTGTAGTGTGTGGCGTGCAGGGCATAGGGTGTAGCGTGTAGGGTGTAGGGTGTAGAGTGTAGGGTGTAGCATGTAGGGTGTAGGGTGTAGGGTGTAGCGTGTAGGGTGTAGAGTGTAGCATGTAGGGTGTACGGTGTAGAGTGTAGGGTATAAGCTGTAGCGTTTAGCGTGTAGAGTGTAGCGTGTAGCATGTAGCGTGTAGGGTGTAGGGTGTAGAGTGTAGAGTGTAGCGTGTAGGGTGTAGAGTGTAGCGTGTAGAGAGTAGGGTGTAGGGTGTAGAGTGTAGGGTGTAGGGTGTAGAGTGTAACGTGTAGCGTGTAGGGTGTAGCGTGTAGGGTGTAGAGTGTAGGGTGTAGCGTGTAGGGTGTAGCGTGTAGCGTGTAGGGTGTAGGGTGTAGAGTGTAGGGTGTAGCGTGTAGGGTGTAGCGTGTAGCGTGTAGCGTGTATGGTGTAGGGTGTAGAGTGTAGGGTGTAGCGTGTAGGGTGTAGAGTGTAGCGTCTAGCGTGTAGCGTATAGTGTGTAGCGTGTAGCGTGTAGATTGTAGCGTGTAGGGTGTAGGGTGTAGGGTGTAGCGTGTAGCGTGTAGATTGTAGCGTGTAGGGTGTAGGGTGTAGGGTGTAGCGTGTAGCGTGTAGGGTGTAGGGTGTAGGGTGTACCGTGTAGGGTGTAGCGTGTAGCGTGTAGAGTGTAGCATGTAGGGTGTAGCAAGTAGCGTGTATTGTGTAGGGTGTAGAGTGTAGCATGTAGCGTGTAGAGTGTAGGGTGTAGCGTGTAGGGTGTAGAGTGTAGCGTGTAGGGTGTAGAGTGTAGCGTGTAGCGTGTAGGGTGTCACTTTTTCCTCTGATGAAGACGCTTGAGTAGCGTCGATACGCGTGGGGTTCAGGGCTTCCTTTGTTTTTTTCCCGAGGGACAGGACTTGGGTAACTTATCTTTACAACTGCTATGGAATTACACCTATTTACTTCATGCATGGCCTGGCATTTTTCCAAGCCTTAGGACAATGGATCCTGATTCTTTGTATTTCTTTTCAATTAGATTTTTATTGAGTATTTAACAAAGAATACGAACAATAACATAACCATATCTGGATAACTGTAAAAAAATAAATTCTATAGCAGGTAGAATGTACAAATTAGAAAAATAAACCATCAATTTGCTCTTTGAGCTGTAACCATTTATCCCATCTAGCATGAAAGCGATCTTTGGAGAGGAGATTAGTATAATAAATTTTTTCATATATAAAATGTCTATCAATCAACAATATTAAATGTCTCACATTGGGAGGGAGATCATTGTTCCACGCCTTCGTAATAAGGTAGCTCGCAGACATTAGAATATGAGCGGTTAGAAATCTGTCCATTTTGAGCTGGTTTAAATTAACAAGCAGCAAAGCCATATCAGGGCATGGTGGTATAGTTTTTTTAATCAGAAGTGAAATTATTAGAAAAACCTCAGACCAAAATTTTTTAAGAAGGGGACAGGACCAGAAAGTATGTAGCAAGTTTGCTGACTGACCACATTTTCTCCAGCACATCCCATCATGATCCCTAACAAAATGCTTCAGTCTATTAGGAGTCAAATAGTATCTCTGGGTCAACTTGTAATGAGTTTCGAGGGTATTTGAGCATCTGGAGGCTTTCGCCGCCAATTTAAAGGATTGTGACCACTGAAGTGGCGAAATTTTTATATTTAAACTTTGTTCCCATTTTTCAAAGGGACCCGAGACACTAAAAGTGTGTTTGTCAGTTAAGATATTGTAGAATGCTCTCAAACAGCTTTTACTTTTCGGAGGTGGATTTGTAAGGAAATTAATGGCAGTTTGGTTAAAAAATATTTTCTTGGGTATGCCTATTTTCAGTCTTTTATATTCCTCTTTAAGAAAATAATAGTGCATGAATTCACTACTGTCAATTTTGAATTTGTCTTTTAGTATATGAAAGGGAATAAGTTGATTATTTTCCACCATATCGTAGATGGATTTAATTCCTTGTTTCGACCAGATTTCAAAACGGGATCTAAGTGAGGGCCTAATTGGAAGTAAATATGAGATGGGAAGTGGTTTAGCAGAGTGAGGGGGTCTATTAAATTTTAGGGAGTGAAAGTATGACCAGCTCTGAACTGATGCCCTGACGATGGGATTGTGAATATCCTTGATCTTTTGTTGTTTTATGAGAAAATTGTATAAATATAGAAGAGGTTCTTGATTAGGCATAGAGGCCAGTTCCATTTTGGGCCATTCCAAATTTTCGGTGTTTTTAAACCATGACTTGGTTTGGTCAAGTATAATGGAGTGATAATATGCACCTATATCGGGAAGGGCAATTCCACCACTTTCTCTGGAACGGATCAAAATTTGTTTTTTTATTCTAGTTTTCCCCCCAGACCATATATATTTATTCATTTGATTGGTTAAGTTTTGTAGAATAGAT
The DNA here is from genome assembly GCF_051348905.1 of Ranitomeya variabilis. NCBI lineage: Eukaryota > Metazoa > Chordata > Amphibia > Anura > Dendrobatidae > Ranitomeya > Ranitomeya variabilis. Next base: position 23,873 of record NW_027508142.1, read on the forward strand.
TTGGGAAGTGGTAGGGGGACATTTCTAAAGAAATATAGGATTTTAGGAAGGAAAAGCATTTTATATAAAACGACTTTTCCAAGCCACGAGGAGGGGGATTTTGAAATGGCTTTAATACTTTTCTCCAACTCACTATGGACATGGTCAGCATTGACCTTGTGTAGTTTATGTATATTATTGGTCAGCAAAATGCCAAGATATGGGGCTTGAGTGCGGTTCCATATGAAGGGATAAGAACTGTGCAATAGTTGCCTCACCTGGAGTGATAAGTAAAAAAATAGCACGATAGTTTTTGAATAATTCAGTTTATAAAAGGACACTTTACCAAAATCATTTATGATATCCCAAACATGTTTGATTGAACTAACTGGGTCCGACAAGGTCAGGATAATATCATCTGCGTATAATCCGATTTTGTGAACGGTGTTATCCGAAGGAATACCCCTAACCTCCTCAGAGTCCCTGATGTATTGTGCCAACGGTTCCAGACTAAGGATAAAAATCAAAGGGGAGAGTGGGCATCCCTGTCTAGTTCCGTTAGAAATTGGGAACTGGTCTGACATTGTATTATTGACAAATACAGCAGCTGATGGAGCAGAGTATAGTGTTTGGATGCTTTTGATTAGGTTTGGACTGAAATTTAATTTCTTAAGTACCGCAAATGCAAACTCCCAGCTTAAACGATCGAACGCTTTTTCTGCATCTAAGGTGATGAACAAACTGGGAGTCTGCCTGCGGTTACAGAGAGAAAGAAGATTTAACACACGTCTAGTGCTATCGTATGTTTGTCTCTGTCTCACAAACCCTACCTGATCAGGGTGAATGATATCTGGGATAATGTGTTGCAACCTGTTTGCTATAATTTTGGCATATGCTTTGATATCAGTGTTTAGCAGTGATATTGGTCTAAAATTTTCAACTTTTGTTGCATCCTTATCAGTTTTGGGGATAACTACTATTGTGGCTCTGAGCATTTCCTTGTTACATGATCAATTCACTCTAATAAAGTTGAGTGTCTGGGTTAGATGGGGAATAAGCAATAGTTTAAACTGTCTATAATATTCATTGGTGAAACCATCTGGACCCGGCGCCTTATTGAGTTTAAAAGCATTAATAACGTTCGTAACCTCTCTCTCGCTAAAAGGCATATCTAGTATTTCCCTTTGATCTGACGTGAGGCTTCCAAGTTTTATTTTCTTTAAAAAAGTGTCAATTTGGTCTTGGGAGGGAGGTGAGACATTTTCACCATCCTTCAAATTATATAAATTAAAGTAATAGTCTCTAAAGGCCCCCGCAATATCCTTTGGTTTTAGGACATCGCCAGAAGCCAAAGAGATTCTATCAACCACCTTTCTCATCTTTATAGGTTTAAATTTATTGGCCATCAACCTGGTTGGTCTATTATTATCTGTATAATATCCAGCGCCAAAGAAAGTGGCCTTTTTCTCATATTGGGCAATTAATAGGTTCCTAAGCTCCAGCCTACAAGTGTATAACTCTTTATGCCTATCAAAACTTATATCATTTTGGGCGGCGGCCTCTAGGATTTTTATTTTGTCTATCACTTCCCTTTGTCTGAACTCTCTAATTTTTTTTTGTTTAGCTCCAAGCTGGATCAAAATTCCCCTAATTACGCATTTGTGAGCTTGCCACAATGTTTCTGGGTTAATGTCTTGTGTAGAATTTTCAACAAAATAATGGGAGATGGCTTTTTCTATTAATTTGGAATTATCCTGTGTGTTAGCTATAAATTTACTGTATTTCCAATTGTATGATTTATTTTCTCTATCTGTGTTTTTGAGTCTGAGGAGGACAGGTGCATGGTCTGACCAAGTGATTGGGCCCGTGACAAATTCTTCATATAGATCTAAAACTGAAAGACTTGTAAAAATATGGTCAATCCTAGTGAAAGATTTGTTGTATGGGCAGTATCTTGTGAATTCTTTTGAATTTGTATTCAGCACTCTACAACTGTCCTGTAATCCAGATTGTCTTAGCCAGTAAGATAAATTTTGTTTTTTATAATAGGTCAGCGGGTGGGAGCAATCCAAATGGGGATCAACAATATGATTAAAATCCCCGCCCCATACAACATGACCCTCACTGAAGTCCTCCAATTTTTTTTTGAATCTATTAAGAAAGCGAATTTGACTTGAATTGGGGGCATGTATGTTAGCAATGGTGAAATTAACATCTCCCAATTTTCCCTTAATAGTGATTTGTCTACCTTCCTCGTCCTTCATTGTGTCTATTATTTTAAAAGGTAAATCCTTGTGAATGGCTATCGCAACCCCCGCTTTTTTCTTTTTACTGTTTGAAAAGAATATTTGCGAAAAATGTTTATTATGGAGTCTATGATTATCAGATTGTAATAGATGAGTTTCTTGTAGCAGGACTATATCAGCTTTAAGTCTACGCATATCTTTCCAAAGAGCAAATCTCTTGTAGGGGTAGTTCAAACCATTCACGTTATAGGACACAATATTTAAAGACATAGTAGTGGTGTTTGTGAGTTATGTAGTTACGGCTATGTTTACATTTAGAATTGCCCACAGAGAGGGAGATCAGTGAGACCAGCAGATCCTGTAGAAACAAAAGAGGCAACCTGCACAGAACCTGTATCCCCACCATGACAGTGATGGTGATGATGAGCCCCTCCAGATCAGATGAGAGCAAAGGCAAACGACGATTTCCGCTTAGTAGAAGCGCACACAGACCTGCACATAGACAAAAAACAAAAATAACATAATTGCAACCAGCAAGAAAGTGGGTTAGAAAACCAACAGTTAATGCACACCGAAGTGTGTGTGTAAATGAGTAGGTACTCATTTAAAGTTCAGGGGGTGAAATTAAGGGCCAAGTGAGTGGGGCCAGCCTAACATAGTTCAAGAGCTTCATCTGTTTTTCTTCGTGATCCACGAGGGCTTGACATGCCTTGGAAGATGATCAGAAACTCCGCTGTCTTTGTGTCCAGAACTTGATCTCTCTGGGAGGCAGGCCTAGATCATGAATACATTTGTCAGAGTTATTTAAGTCAGTTAGCGCAAAAGTGACATCCTCCTTAATCACGATCAATTTAGTTGGAAAACCCCATTTATACAGTATCTTGTTATTCCTAAGATGGTCAGTGACAGGAATGTACTCTCTCCGTTTTTGTAGTGTGGCCCTTGAAAAGTCTGCAAAAATCTTTATCTTGCTGTAGGGGGTCGGTAAATTTGGTAATTGTCTGCTTTTCCTGAGAATTTCTTCTTTAATTTGGAAATAGTGGAAACAGGCTATGACGTCTCTAGGAGCTGAAGTTGGTGCGTATTTGGATTTGGGTAGCCTGTGAATGCGTTCCAGCGTTAGATCACCCCTTGAAGCTTTAGGGAGAATTGTGTGGAGCATTTTTTGGGTATATTCAGTCAGATCACGGTCTTTGACTGACTCTGGTATTCCTCTGAATTTTAAGTTACTACGTCTGCTCCTATCCTCTTGTTCAACTTGTTTTGATTTTATTTGGGCCACCTCATCTTCCAGATTATAATGGGCGTCAATCAATTTATTATGGGATTCCACCAGTTCCCCCATTTTCCGTTCCAGGTGGTCCACACGTTGTCCAAGGTTATCTATATCTTTGCGGAGGGAGAGATTGTGAGATTCTAATTGTGATTGGAAAGATTGAGCCAAAAGAATAATGTTCTTAATGAAAATTTCTGATGCACTCTTATTAGAGGCATTCACATCAGATAATGTTTGTAAAAGAGTATCAGCAAGTTTTGGGCTGCTGAGATCCTTAGGAGAATGTATATAAACTGACTCCTCATTTTGAGGGTTCTCCTGTGCTGCAGCAACCAGGATATTCTCTCTGGGATAGGAAGTGTCATGGGTGCTGGCTGGCACCATAATGGGGCTGGTACTATTATCAGATCCGGCGCTATATTTATCACAAGCAGCCTCCCCTGGGACTGATGGGGTAAAGGGAGCATCAGATATTAATGATATGTCAGGGCATGATGTAGCCCCCTTAACCGGCGTTATGCACTGTGTGGTAGCGGTTAAATTAACTTGCGGGTGTTTAACAGTCTTTCCGGCGCTATATAACTGAGAGCGCTCGTTCTCCTTTTCAAGATGGCGGCTCTCGCGAGAAGACGAGCGAGAGCGGGAGCCCCGCGCAGGGCTTTCCTCCAGCGGCTCTCCCCGCTTCTTATCGCTCGTGGCCGCCGCCGACCTCTTCTGCGAGGACCGCGGGTTTGTTCTCGCTTTGAAGGCAGCATGTTTCTGCCTTTGAGGTGTCACCCTGTAAAACAGGCGCCCGCGGCTGAGTTTACGGGACTTGCCTGCACTTCCTGGACTTGTCCCTTCAGTGTGCGGCGAGCCGGCGCCGACATCTTGGATTTTCATCTCAGTGCTGCAGCGGTCTCTGCTAGTGCCTTTTTCTCCGCGATTGTTGCGGTCAGCCATACCAACTTGGTACCGATATGTGCAGCAGATAATCCGGTGCCGGAGGCTGTAGCTTGTTAGTGGAATCTCGGGGATATGCTTTATAAAATCGCTTAATTAGGTGGCCCCAAAGCAGAGCTCACAACAGAGACGTCCTCTCTGTCTCAGCGCTGGCCACGCCCCCCCGATTCTTTGTATTTCCACAAGGCGTCTGTATGCATACATTTATCCAAATAACTAGGATTTTGTAGTACTGCAGCATATCTATTTCCCTGATTACCTTTCTATAGGGGTCTGCTTTCATTTGCTTACCAACTGTGCGCACGCATGCTGTGTTGAACAAAATAGGATCCATGATGTATTTCTTCCAGATACTAGGCTGGAGTATATGTTTCCTGTCATAGTACTCAGGGGGTCACAGTTGGCAGTAAACAATAGGCTTCTTATATGTAGATTTGACTAAGATTGGTGTACCCGCATACCTAGCAATTTTTTCTCTCTGGTTATTTCTCCTGTCTCACATATGCTGTAAAGTATTAGCTTCCTTCATTCCCTCGGGTAAAATTACTTATGGCCTATTCAGCCATACTAGTGTTTTAAATGTTTTTAAATGCATGTTTTGCCTGGTTCTGTTTGTGGATTACTGTTTTTGTACAATAACATTGACTATTTAACGTGGATCCCATTGGTTTGCATATCCTTTTCTTTTTGTGTTTAGTGTGTAGTGTGTAGCTTAACCCTACACGCTACACGCTACACTCTACACCCTACACGCTACACCCTACACTCTACACCGTACACTCTACACGCTACACGCTACACCCTACACCTTACACGCTACACTCTACACCCTACACGCTACACTCTACACTCTACACGCTACACGCTACACTCTACACCCTACATTCTACACGCTACATGCTACACCCTACACTCTACACGCTACACGCTACACTCTACACGCTACACGCTACATGCTACACTCTACACTCTACACCCTACACCCTACACGCTACACGCTATACTCTACACCCTACACGCTACACTCTACACGCTACACGCTACACGCTACACTCTACACTCTACACGCTACACGCTACACTCTACACCCTACACGCAACACGCTACACTCTATACCCTACACGCTACACTCTGCACGCTACACGCTACACCCTACACGCTATACTCTGCACGCTACACGCTACACTCTACACCATACACGCTACACCCTACACTCTACACCCTACACCCTACACGCTATACCCGACACCCTACACCCTACATGCTTCACCCTACACGCTACACGCTACACTCTACACCATACACGCTACACCCTACACTCTACACCCTACACCCTACACGCTATACCCGACACCCTACACCCTACATGCTTCACCCTACACTCTACACCCTACACTCTACACGCTACACACTACACGCTACACGCTACACCCTACACGCTACACGCTACACTCTACACCCTACACGCTACACCCTTCACTCTACACCGTACACTCTACACGCTACACGCTACACTCTACACCCTACACCCTACACGCTACGCGCTACACTCTACACCCTACACGCTACACGCTACACCCTACACGCTACACGCTACACTCTACAACTTACACGCTACACGCTACACTCTACACCCTACACCCTACACGCTACGCGCTACACTCTACACCCTACACGCTACACGCTACACCCTACACCCTACACGCTACACGCTACACTCTACAACTTACACGCTACACGCTACACTCTACACGCAACACGCTACACTCTACACCCTACACGCTACACGCTACACTCTACACCCTACACTCTACACGCTACACGCTACACTCTACACCCTACACGCTACACTCTACACGCTACACGCTACATGCTACACTCTACACTCTACACCATACACCCTACACGCTACACACTATACTCTACACCCTACACGCTACACTCTACACGCTACACGCTACACGCTACACTCTACACGCTACACTCTACACCCTACACGCAACACGCTACACTCTACACCCTACACCCTACACGCTACACACTACACGCTACACGCTACACCCTACACGCTCCACGCTACACCCTACACGCTACACGTTACACTCTACACCCTACACCCTACACACTACACCCTACACGCTACACGTTACACTCTACACCCTACACGCTACACTCTACACCCTGCTCCCTACACGCTACACGCTACACCCTACACGCTACACGCTACACCCTACACACTACACGTTACACTCTACACCCTACACTCTACACCCTACACTTTACACGCTACACTCTACACCCTACACTCTGCACTCTACACCCTACACCCTACACGCTACACTCTACACTCTACACCCTACACGCTACACACTACACGCTACACGCTACACCCTACACACTACACGTTACACTCTACACCCTACACTCTACACCCTACACTCTACACGCTACACTCTACACCCTACACTCTGCACTCTACACCCTACACCCTACACGCTACACTCTACACTCTACACCCTACACGCTACACACTACACGCTACACTCTACACCCTACACGCTACACGTTACACTCTACACCCTGCACCCTACACGCTAAACGCTACACCCTACACGCTACACGCTACACCCTACACACTACACGTTACACTCTACACCCTACACTCTACACCCTACACTCTACACGCTACACTCTACACCCTACACTCTGCACTCTACACCCTACACCCTACACACTACACGCTACACTCTACACCCTACACGCTACACGCTACACCCTACACCCTACACCCTACACGCTACAATCTACACGCTACACCCTATACGCTAGACGCTACACTCTACACGCTACACGATACACGCTACACCCTACACGCTACACCCTACACTCTACACCCTACACCCTACACGCTACACGCTACACCCTACACGCTACACCCTACACTCTACACCCTACACCCTACACGCTACACGCTACACCCTACACGCTACACGTTACACTCTACACACTACACCCTACACTCTACACCCTACACCCTACTCTCTACACGCTATATTCTACACCCTACACGCTACACTCTACACCCTACACGCTACACGCTACACTCTACACCCTAGACGCTACACTCTATACCCTACACTCTACACGCTACACCCTACACCCTACACTCTACATGCTACACCCTACACCCTACACTCTACATACTACACGCTACATGCTACACGCTACACCCTACACGCTACGCGCTACACACTACATGCTACACCCTACACCCTACACGCTACACGCTACACGCTACACCCTACACGCTACACCCTACACCCTACACGCTACACGCTACACTCTACACCCTACACGCTACACCCTACACTCTACACCCTACACGCTACACGCTACACTCTACACCCTACACGCTACACCCTACACTCCACACCCTACACCCTACATGCTACACGCTACACCCTACACGCTACACATTACACTCTAAACCCTACACTCTACATCCTACACCCTACACTCTACACCCTACACGCTACACTCTACACTCTACACCCTACACCCTACATGCTACACGCTACACCCTACACTCTACACGCTACACGCTACACTCTACACGCTACACGCTACATGCTACACTCTACACTCTACACCCTACACCCTACACGCTACACGCTATACTCTACACCCTACACGCTACACTCTACACGCTACACTCTACACTCTACACGCTACACGCTACACTCTACACCCTACACGCTACACGCTACACTCTACACCCTACACGCTACACCCTACACTCTACACCCTACACGCTACACCCTACACTCTACACCCTACACGCTATACGCTACACTCTACACCCTGCACGCTACACGCTACACCCTACACGCTACACTCTACACCCTACACGCTACACCCTACACTCTACACCCTACACGCTACACGCTACACTCTACACCCTACACGCTACACCCTACACTCCACACCCTACACCCTACATGCTACACGCTACACCCTACACGCTACACATTACACTCTAAACCCTACACTCTACATCCTACACCCTACACTCTACACCCTACACGCTACACTCTACACTCTACACCCTACACCCTACATGCTACACGCTACACGCTACACCCTACACTCTACACGCTACACGCTACACTCTACACGCTACACGCTACATGCTACACTCTACACTCTACACCCTACACCCTACACGCTACACGCTATACTCTACACCCTACACGCTACACTCTACACGCTACACCCTACACGCTATACTCTGCACGCTACACGCTACACTCTACACCATACACGCTACACCCTACACTCTACACCCTACACCCTACACGCTATACCCGACACCCTACACCCTACATGCTTCACCCTACACGCTACACTCTACACTCTACACCCTACACCCTACACGCTACATGCTACACCCTACACGCTAAACTCTACACCCTACACTCTACACGCTACACACTACACGCTACACGCTACACCCTACACGCTACACGCTACACCCTACACGCTACACGTTACACTCTACACCCTACACGCTACACGCTACACCCTACACGCTACACGTTACACCCTACACCCTACACGCTACACTCTACACCCTGCACCCTACACGCTACAATCTACACCCTACACCCTACACGCTACACGCTACACGCTACACGCTACACCCTACACGCTACACCCTACACTCTACACCGTACACTCTACACGCTACACGCTACACTCTACACCCTACACCCTACACGCTACGCGCTACACTCTACACCCTACACGCTACACTCTACACTCTACATGCTACACGCTACACACTACACGCTACACTCTACACGCTACACGCTACACTCTACACCCTACACCCTACACGCTACGCGCTACACTCTACACCCTACACGCTACACTCTACACTCTACACCCTACACGCTACACACTACACGCTACACCCTACACACTACACGCTACACTCTACACCCTACACGCTACACGCTACACCCTACACCCTACACCCTACACGCTACAATCTACATGCTACACGCTACACCCTATACGCTAGACGCTACACTCTACACGCTACACGATACACGCTACACCCTACACGCTACACCCTACACTCTACACCCTACACCCTACACGCTACACGCTACACCCTACACGCTACACCCTACACTCTACACCCTACACCCTACACGCTACACGCTACACCCTACACGCTACACGTTACACTCTACACCCTACACCCTACACTCTACACCCTACACCCTACTCTCTACACGCTATATTCTACACCCTACACGCTACACTCTACACCCTACACGCTACACGCTACACTCTACACCCTAGACGCTACACTCTATACCCTACACTCTACACGCTACACCCTACAACCCTACACTCTACATGCTACACGCTACACGCTACATGCTACACGCTACACCCTACACGCTACACGCTACACACTACATGCTACACCCTACACCCTACACCCTACACGCTACACGCTACACTCTAAACCCTACACGCTACACCCTACACCTTACACCCTACACGCTACACGCTACACTCTACACCCTACACGCTACACCCTACACTCTACACCCTACACGCTACACCCTACACTCTACACCCTACACGCTATACGCTACACTCTACACCCTGCACGCTACACGCTACACCCTACACGCTACACTCTACACCCTACACGCTACACCCTACACTCTACACCCTACACGCTACACGCTACACTCTACACCCTACACGCTACACCCTACACTCCACACCCTACACCCTACATGCTACACGCTACACCCTACACGCTACACATTACACTCTAAACCCTACACTCTACATCCTACACCCTACACTCTACACCCTACACGCTACACTCTACACTCTACACCCTACACCCTACATGCTACACGCTACACGCTACACTCTACACCCTACACGCTACACGCTACACCCTACAAGCTAAACGCTACAAACTACACGCTACATATTACACTCTACACTATAGCGTGTAGCGTGTAGGGTGTAGAGTGTAGCGTGTAGCATGTAGCGTGTAGGGTGTATGGTGTAGAGTGTAGCATGTAGCGTGTAGGGTGTAGAGTGTAGCGTGTAGGGTGTAGAGTGTAGGGTATAGAGTGTAGCGTGTAGAGAGTAGGGAGCAGAGTGTAGAGTGTAGCGTGCAGGGTGTAGGGTGTAGGGTGTAGCGTGTAGCGTGTAGAGTGTAGGGAGTAGGGTGTAGGGTGTAGCGTGTAGGGTGTAGAGTGTAGCGTGTAGCGTGTAGCGTGTAGGGTGTAGCGTGTAGCGTGTAGGGTGTAGCGTGTATCATGTACCGTGTAGCGTGTAGCATGTAGAGTAGGGTGTAGGGTGTAGAGTGTAGCATGTAGGGTGTAGGGTGTAGAGTGTAGGGTGTAGCATGTAGGGTGTAGGGTGTAGGGTGTAGCGTGCAGGGTGTAGAGTGTAGCGTGTAGGGTGTACGGTGTAGAGTGTAGGGTATAAGCTGTAGCGTTTAGCGTGTAGAGTGTAGCGTGTAGCGTGTAGCGTGTAGGGTGTAGAGTGTAGGGTGTAGAGTGTAGCGTGTAGCGTGTAGCGTGTAGCATGTAGAGTAGGGTGTAGGGTGTAGGGTGTAGAGTGTAGTGTGTAGAGTGTGGAGTGTAGCGTGTAGAGTGTAAAGTGTAGCGTGTAGGGTGTAGCGTGTAGTGTGTAGCGTGTAGCGCGTAGCGTGTAGAGTGTAGGGTATAGAGTGTAGCGTGTAGAGAGTAGGGAGCAGAGTGTAGAGTGTAGCATGTAGGGTGTAGGGTGTACAGTGTAGGGTGTAGGGTGTAGCGTGTAGAGTGTAGGGAGTAGGGTGTAGGGTGTAGCGTGTAGGCTGTGGAGTGTAGCGTGTAGCGTGTAGGGTGTAGCGTGTAGCGTGTAGGGTGTAGCGTGTATCATGTACCGTGTAGCGTGTAGCATGTGGAGTAGGGTGTAGGGTGTAGAGTGTAGCGTGTAGCGAGTAGTGTGTAGCGTGTAGAGTGTAAAGTGTAGCGTGTAGTGTGTAGTGTGTAGCGTGTAGCGCGTAGCGTGTAGAGTGTAGGGTATAGAGTGTAGCGTGTAGAGAGTAGGAAGTAGAGTGTAGAGTGTAGCGTGTAGGGTGTAGAGTGTAGCGAGTAGCGTGTAGTGTGTAGGGTGTAGATTGTAGGGTGTAGCGTGTAGGGTGTAGAGTGTAGCGTGTAGGGTGAAGCATGTAGGGTGTAGGGTGTCGGGTATAGCGTGTAGGGTGTAGGGTGTAGAGTGTAGGGTGTAGCGTGTATGGTGTAGAGTGTAGCGTGTAGCGTGTAGAGTGTAGCGTGTAGGGTGTAGGGTGTAGCGTGTAGCGTGCAGAGTGTAGCGTGTAGGGTGTAGAGTGTAGCGTGTTGCGTGTAGGGTGTAGAGTGTAGCGTGTAGCGTGTAGAGTGTAGAGTGTAGGGTGTAGAGTGTAGCGAGTAGCGTGTAGGGTGTAGGGTGTAGAGTGTAGGGTGTAGCGTGTAGGGTGTAGAGTGTAGCGTGTAGGGTGTAGGGTGTAGGGTGTAGAGTGTAGCGTGTAGGGTGTAGCGTGTAGCATGTAGCGTGTAGCGTGTAGCATGTAGAGTGTAGCGTGTAGGGTGTAGAGTGTAGCGTGTAGGGTGTAGCGTGTAGCGTGTAGCGTGTAGCGTGCAGGGTGTAGAGTGTAGCGTATAGCGTGTAGGGTGTAGGGTGTAGAGTGTAGGGTGTAGCGTGTAGAGTGTAGCGTGTAGCGTGTAGGGTGTACAGTGTAGGGTGTAGGGTGTAGCGTGTAGAGTGTAGTGTGTGGCCTGCAGGGCATAGGGTGTAGCGTGTAGGGTGTAGGGTGTAGAGTGTAGGGTGTAGCATGTAGGGTGTAGGGTGTAGGGTGTAGCGTGTAGGGTGTAGAGTGTAGAGTGTAGCATGTAGGGTGTACGGTGTAGAGTGTAGGGTATAAGCTTATACCATACTCTCTACACCGTACACCCTACACCCTACACGCTACACGCTACACGCTACACTCTACACCCTACACTCTACACCCTACACGCTACACGCTACACGCTACACTCTACACGCTACAGCTTATACCATACTCTCTACACCGTACACCCTACACGCTACACTACACGCTACACGCTACACCCTACACCCTACACCCTACATGCTACACCCTACACTCTACACCCTACACCCTACACCCTACACGCTATACCCGACACCCTACACCCTACATGCTTCACCCTACACGCTACACTCTACACTCTACACCCTACACCCTACACGCTACATGCTACACCCTACACGCTACAATCTACACCCTACACCCTACATGCTACACGCTACACGCTACACCCTTCACCCTACACTCTACACCCTACACCCTACACGCTACACGCTACACCCTACACGCTACACTCTACACCCTACACCCTACACCCTACTCTCTACATGCTATACTGTACACCCTACACGCTACACTCTACACCCTACACGCTACACGCTACACCCTACACGCTAAACGCTACAGCTTATACCCTACACTCTACACCGTACACCCTACACGCTACACTCTACACCCTACATGCTACACCCTACACCCTACACCCTACATGCTACACCCTACACTCTACAACCTACACCCTACACACTACACGCTACACCCTACACCCTACACGCTACACTCTACACGCTACACGCTACACTCTACACCCTACATGCAACACCCTACACCCTACAAACTACACGCTACACCCTACACCCTACACCCGACACGCTACACCCTACACGATACACTCTACACGCTACACTCTACACGCTACACTCTACACCCTACACTCTACACGCTACATGCTACACTCTACATTCTACACAATACACTCTACACGCTACACTCTACACCCTACACGCTACACTCTACACTCTACACCCTACTCTCTACACGCTACACTCTATACCCTACACTCTACACGCTACACCCTACACCCTACACTCTACATGCTACACCCTACACCCTACACCCTACACTCTACATGCTACACGCTACACGATACATGCTACATGCTACACCCTACACCCTACACCCTACAGCCTACACCCTACACGCTACACGCTACACTCTACACCCTACACGCTACACCCTACACCCTACACGCTACACGCTACACGCTACACTCTACACCCTACACGCTACACCCTACACTCTACACCCTACACGCTACACTCTACACCCTACACCCTACACCCTACACGCTACACTCTACACCCTACACGCTACACCCTACACTCTACACCCTACACCCTACACGCTACACGCTATACTCTACACCCTACACGCTACACTCTACACGCTACACGCTACACGCTACACTCTACACGCTACACGCTACACTCTACACCCTACACGCAACACGCTACACTCTACACCTTACACGCTACACTCTGCACGCTACACGCTACACCCTACACGCTACACTCTACACGCTACACGCTACACTCTACACCATACACGCTACACCCTACACTCTACACCCTACACCCTACACGCTATACCCGACACCCTACACCCTACATGCTTCACCCTACACGCTACACTCTACACTCTACACCCTACACGCTACATGCTACACTCTACACGCTACACTCTACACCCTACACGCTACACTCTACATCCTACACCCTACACGCTATACGCTACACTCTACACCCTGCACGCTACACGCTACACTCTACACCCTACACCCTACACGCAACACCCTACACTCTACACCCTACACCCTAAATCCTACACGCTACACCCTACACGCTACACTCTACACCCTACACCCTACACTCTACACCCTACACGCTACACGCTACACTCTACACCCTACACCCTACACACGCTACACGCTACACCCTACACTCCACACGCTACATGCTACACTCTACACCCTACACGATACATGCTACACCCTACACGCTACAGCCTACACGCTACACGCTACACTCTACACCCTACAAGCTACACGCTACACGCTACACCCTACACTCTACACCCTACACCGTACACGCTACACGCTACACGCTACACTCTACACGCTACACCCTTCACTCTACACCCTACACCCTACATGCTACACTCTACACCCTACACGATACACCCTACAATCTACACGCTACATGCTACACTCTACACTCTACACCCTACACCCTACACGCTACATGCTACACTCTACACCATACACGCTACACCCTACACTCTACACCCTACACCCTACACGCTATACCCGACACCCTACACTCTGCATGCTTCACACTACACGCTACACTCTACACTATACACCCTACACCCTACACGCTACATGCTACACCCTACACGCTACACACTACCTACACCCTACACGCTACACACTACACGCTACACGCTACACCCTACACACTACACGTTACACTCTACACCCTACACTCTGCACTCTACACCCTACACCCTACACGCTACACGCTACAATCTACACCCTACACGCTACACGCTACACCCTACACCCTACACGCTACAATCTACACGCTACACGCTACACCCTATACGCTAGACGCTACACTCTACACGCTACACGATACACGCTACACCCTACACACTACACCCTACACTCTACACCCTACACGCTACACGCTACACGCTACACCCTACACGCTACACCCTACACTCTACACCCTACACCCTACACGCTACACGCTACACCCTACACGCTACACGTTACACTCTACACCCTACACCCTACACTCTACACCCTACACCCTACTCTCTACACGCTATATTCTACACCCTACACGCTACACTCTACACCCTACACGCTACACGCTACACTCTACACCCTAGACGCTACACTCTATACCCTACACTCTACACGCTACACCCTACACCCTACACTCTACATGCTACACCCTACACCCTACACCCTACACTCTACATGCTACACGCTACACGCTACATGCTACACGCTACACCCTACACGCTACACACTACACGCTACACCCTACACCCTACACCCTACACGCTACACACTACACTCTACACCCTACACCCTACACCCTACATGCTACACGCTACACGCTACACTCTACTCCCTACACGCTACACGCTACACCCTACAAGCTAAACGCTACAAACTACACGCTACATATTACACTCTACACCCTAGCGTGTAGCGTGTAGGGTGTAGAGTGTAGCGTGTAGCATGTAGCGTGTAGGGTGTATGGTGTAGAGTGTAGCATGTAGCGTGTAGGGTGTAGAGTGTAGCGTGTAGGGTGTAGAGTGTAGCATGTAGCGTGTAGGGTGTAGGGTGTAGAGTGTAGAGTGTAGCATGTAGCATGTAGATTGTAGGGTGTACCGTGTAGGGTGTAGAGTGTAGCATGTAGGGTGTAGGGTGTAGAGTGAAGGGTGTAGCGTGTAGAGTGTAGCGTGTAGCGTGTACGGTGTAGGGTGTAGAGTGTAGGGTGTAGCGTGTAGCGTGTAGCTTGTAGGGTGTAGAGTGTAGCGTGCAGCGTGTAGGCTGTAGCGTGTAGGGTGTAGCATGTATCGTGTAGGGTGTAGAGTGTAGCATGTAGCGTGTAGAGTGTAGGGTGTAGCGTGTAGCGTGTGTAGGGTGTAGGGTGTAGAGTGTAGCGTGTAACGTGTAGGGTGTAGAGTGTAGGGTGTAGGGTGTAGAGTGTAGCGTATAGCGTGTAGGGTGTAGGATGTAGAGTGTAGCGTGTAGGGTGTAGAGTGTAGCGTGTAGAGTGTAGCATGTAGCGTGTAGGGTGTAGAGTGTAGAGTGTAGCGTGTAGGGTGAAGCATGTAGGGTGTAGGGTGTCGGGTATAGCGTGTAGGGTGTAGGGTGTAGAGTGTAGGGTGTAGCGTGTATGGTGTAGAGTGTAGCGTGTAGCGTGTAGAGTGTAGCGTGTAGGGTGTAGGGTGTAGCGTGTAGCATGCAGAGTGTAGCGTGTAGGGTGTAGAGTGTAGCGTGTTGCGTGTAGGGTGTAGAGTGTAGCGTGTAGCGTGTAGAGTGTAGAGAGTAGCGTGTAGCGTGTAGAGTGTAGCGGGTAGGGTGTAGAGTGTAGCGAGTAGCGTGTAGGGTGTAGGGTGTAGAGTGTAGGGTGTAGCGTGTAGGGTGAAGAGTGTAGCGTGTAGGGGGTAGGGTGTAGGGTGTAGAGTGTAGCGTGTAGGGTGTAGCGTGTAGCATGTAGCGTGTAGCGTGTAGCATGTAGAGTGTAGCGTGTAGGGTGTAGAGTGTAGCGTGTAGGGTGTAGCGCGTAGCGTGTAGCGTGCAGTGTGTAGAGTGTAGCGTATAGCGTGTAGGGTGTATAGTGTAGGGTGTAGCATGTAGCGTGTAGAGTGTAGCGTGTAGGGTGTAGGGTGTACAGTGTAGGGTGTAGCGTGTAGCATGTAGGGTGTAGGGTGTAGCGTGTAGCGTGTACCGTGTAGCGTATAGAGTGCAGCGTGTAGGGTGTAGAGTGTAGCGTGTAGTGTGTAGCGTGTAGGGTGTAGGGTGTAGCGTGTAGGGTGTAGAGTGTAGCGTGTAGGGTGTAGAGTGTAACATGTAGCGTGTAGGGTGTAGGGCGTAGCGTGTAGCGTGTACCGTGTAGCGTATAGAGTGTAGTGTGTAGGGTGTAGAGTGTAGCGTGTAGGGTGTAGAGTGTAGCGTGTAGCGTGTAGCGTGTAGCGTGTAGAGTGTAGTGTGTAGGGTGTAGCGTGTAGAGTGTAGTGTGTGGCGTGCAGGGCGTAGGGTGTAGCGTGTAGGGTGTAGGGTGTAGAGTGTAGGGTGTAGCATGTAGGGTGTAGGGTGTAGGGTGTAGCGTGTAGGGTGTAGAGTGTAGCGTGTAGGGTGTACGGTGTAGAGTGTAGGGTATAAGCTGTAGCGTTTAGCGTGTAGAGTGTAGCGTGTAGCGTGTAGCGTGTAGGGTGTAGAGTGTAGGGTGTAGAGTGTAGCGTGTAGAGTGTAGCGTGTAGCGTGTAGGGTGTAGGGTGTAGCGTGTAGGGTGTAGCATGTAGCGTGTAGCGTGTAGCATGTAGAGTAGGGTGTAGGGTGTAGGGTGTAGAGTGTAGTGTGTAGAGTGTAGAGTGTAGCGTGTAGAGTGTAAAGTGTAGCGTGTAGGGTGTAGCGTGTAGTGTGTAGCGTGTAGCGCGTAGCGTGTAGAGTGTAGGGTATAGAGTGTAGCGTGTAGAGAGTAGGGAGCAGAGTGTAGAGTGTAGCATGCAGGGTGTAGGGTGTACAGTGTAGGGTGTAGGGTGTAGCGTGTAGCGTGTAGAGTGTAGGGAGTAGGGTGTAGGGTGTAGCGTGTAGGGTGTAGATTGTAGCGTGTAGCGTGTAGCGTGTAGGGTGTAGTGTGTAGCGTGTAGGGTGTAGCGTGTATCATGTACCGTGTAGCGTGTAGCATGTAGAGTAGGGTGTAGGGTGTAGAGTGTAGCATGTAGGGTGTAGGGTGTAGAGTGTAGGGTGTAGCATGTAGGGTGTAGGGTGTAGGGTGTAGCGTGCAGGGTGTAGAGTGTAGCATGTAGGGTGTACGGTGTAGAGTGTAGGGTATAAGTTGTAGCGTTTAGCGTGTAGAGTGTAGCGTGTAGGGTGTAGGGTGTAGGGTGTAGCGTGTAGCGTGTAGCGTGTAGGGTGTAGGGTGAAGCGTGTAGGGTGTAGCATGTAGCGTGTAGCGTGTAGCATGTAGAGTAGGGTGTAGGGTGTAGAGTGTAGTGTGTAGAGTGTGGAGTGTAGCGTGTAGAGTGTAAAGTGTAGCGTGTAGGGTGTAGCGTGTAGTGTGTAGCGTGTAGCGCGTAGCGTGTAGAGTGTAGGGTATAGAGTGTAGCGTGTAGAGAGTAGGGAGCAGAGTGTAGAGTGTAGCATGTAGGGTGTAGGGTGTACAGTGTAGGGTGTAGGGTGTAGCGTGTAGCGTGTAGAGTGTAGGGAGTAGGGTGTAGGGTGTAGCGTGTAGGGTGTGGAGTGTAGCGTGTAGCGTGTAGGGTGTAGCGTGTAGCGTGTAGGGTGTAGCGTGTATCATGTACCGTGTAGCGTGTAGCATGTAGAGTAGGGTGTAGGGTGTAGAGTGTAGCGTGTAGCGTGTAGTGTGTAGCGTGTAGAGTGTAAAGTGTAGCGTGTAGTGTGTAGTGTGTAGCGTGTAGCGCGTAGCGTGTAGAGTGTAGGGTATAGAGTGTAGCGTGTAGAGAGTAGGGAGTAGAGTGTAGAGTGTAGCGTGTAGGGTGTAGAGTGTAGCGAGTAGCGTGTAGTGTGTAGGGTGTAGGGTGTAGAGTGTAGGGTGTAGCGTGTAGGGTGTAGAGTGTAGCGTGTAGGGTGTAGCGTGTAGCGTGCAGGGTGTAGAGTGTAGCGTATAGCGTGTAGGGTGTAGGGTGTAGAGTGTAGGGTGTAGCGTGTAGAGTGTAGCGTGTAGCGTGTAGGGTGTAGGGTGTACAGTGTAGGGTGTAGGGTGTAGCGTGTAGAGTTTAGTGTGTGGCGTGCAGGGCATAGGGTGTAGCGTGTAGGGTGTAGAGTGTAGGGTGTAGCATGTAGGGTGTAGGGTGTAGGGTGTAGCGTGCAGGGTGTAGAGTGTAGCGTGTAGGGTGTACGGTGTAGAGTGTAGGGTATAAGCTGTAGCGTTTAGCGTGTAGAGTGTAGCGTGTAGCGTGTAGGGTGTAGCGTGTAGGGTGTAGAGTGTAGGGTGTAGCGTGTAGGGTGTATCGTGTAGCGTGTAGCGTGTAGGGTGTAGGGTGTAGGGTGTAGCGTGTAGCGTGTAGCGTGTAGAGTGTAGCATGTAGGGTGTAGCAAGTAGCGTGTACCGTGTAGGGTCTGTAGCGTGTAGCGTGTAGCGTGTAGGGTGTCAATTTTTCCTCTGATGAAGACGCTTGAGTAGCGTCGATACGCGTGGGGTTCAGGGCTTCCTTTGTTTTTTTCCCGAGGGACAGGACTTGGGTAACTTATCTTTACAACTGCTATGGAATTACACCTATTTACTTCATGCATGGCCTGGCATTTTTCCAAGCCTTAGGACAATGGATCCTGATTCTTTGTATTTCCACAAGGCGTCTGTATGCATACATTTATCCAAATAACTAGGATTTTGTAGTACTGCAGCATACCTATTTCCCTGATTACCTTTCTATAGGGGTCTGCTTTCATTTGCTTACCAACTGTGCGCACGCATGCTGTGTTGAACAAAATAGGATCCATGATGTATTTCTTCCAGATACTAGGCTGGAGTATATGTTTCCTGTCATAGTACTCAGGGGGTCACAGTTGGCAGTAAACAATAGGCTTCTTATATGTAGATTTGACTAAGATTGGTGTACCCAATCTTACATACCTAGCAATTTTTTCTCTCTGGTTATTTCTCCTGTCTCACATATGCTGTAAAGTATTAGCTTCCTTCATTCCCTCGAGTAAAATTACTTATGGCCTATTCAGCCATACTAGTGTTTTAAATGTTTTTAAATGCATGTTTTGCCTGGTTCTGTTTGTGGATTACTATTTTTATACAATAAAATTGACTATTTAACGTGGATCCCATTGGTTTGCATATCCTTTTCTTTTTGTGTTTAGTGTGTAGTGTGTAGCTTAACCCTACACGCTACACGCTACACGCTACACCCTACACGCTACACCCTACACTCTACACCGTACACTCTACACGCTACACGCTACACTCTACACCCTACACCCTACAAGCTACACGCTACACTCTACACCCTACACGCTACACTCTACAC
Source organism: Ranitomeya variabilis (assembly GCF_051348905.1). Taxonomy (NCBI): domain Eukaryota; kingdom Metazoa; phylum Chordata; class Amphibia; order Anura; family Dendrobatidae; genus Ranitomeya; species Ranitomeya variabilis. The sequence goes on from NW_027508142.1 coordinate 44,055, forward strand.
TCTACACGCTACACGCTACACTCTACACCCTACACTCTACACGCTACACGCTACACGCTACACTCTACACCCTACACGCTACACCCTACACTCTACACCGTACACTCTACACGCTACACGCTACACTCTACACCCTACACCCTAAACGCTACACGCTACACTCTACACCCTACACGCTACACTCTACACTCTACACGCTACACGCTACACTCTACACCCTACACTCTACACGCTACACGCTACACGCTACACGCTACACCCTACACGCTACACGTTACACTCTACACCCTACACGCTACACTCTACACCCTGCACCCTGCACGCTACAATCTACACCATACACCCTACACGCTACACGCTACACTCTACACCCTACACGCTACACCCTACACTCTACACCGTACACTACACGCTACACTCTACACCCTACACCCTACACGCTACGCACTACACTCTACACCCTACACGCTACACTCTAAACTCTACATGCTACACGCTACACTCTACACTCTACACGCTACACGCTACACCCTACACCCTACACGCTACACGCTACACTCTACAACCTACACGCTACACGCTACACTCCACACGCAACACGCTACACTCTACACCCTACACTCTACACGCTACACGCTACACTCTACACCCTACACTCTACACGCTACACGCTACACTGTACACCCTACATGCAACACGCTACACTCTACACCCTACACGCTACACTCTACACGCTACACGCTACATGCTACACTCTACACTCTACACCATACACCCTACACGCTACACACTATACTCTACACCCTACACGCTACACTCTACACGCTACACGCTACACTCTACACGCTACACTCTACACCCTACATGCAACACGCTACACTCTACACCCTACACCCTACACGCTACACGCTACACCCTACACGCTACACGTTACACTCTACACCCTACACCCTACACACTACACCCTACACGCTACACGTTACACTCTACACCCTACACGCTACACTCTACACCCTGCTCCCTACACGCTACACGCTACACCCTACACGCTACACGCTACACCCTACACACTACACGTTACACTCTACACCCTACACTCTACACCCTACACTCTACACGCTACACTCTACACCCTACACTCTGCACTCTACACCCTACACCCTACACGCTACACTCTACACCCTACACCCTACACGCTACACACTACACGCTACACGCTACACCATACACGCTACACGCTACACCCTACACGCTACATGTTACACTCTACACCCTGCACCCTACACGCTACACGCTACACCCTACACGCTACACGCTACACCCTACACACTACACGTTACACTCTACACCCTACACTCTACACCCTACACTCTACACGCTACACTCTACACCCTACACTCTGCACTCTACACCCTACACCCTACACACTACACGCTACACTCTACACCCTACACGCTACACGCTACACCCTACACCCTACACCCTACACGCTACAATCTACACGCTACACGCTACACCCTATACGCTAGACGCTACACTCTACACGCTACACGATACACGCTACACCCTACACTCTACACCCTACACGCTATACGCTACACTCTACACCCTGCACGCTACACGCTACACCCTGCACGCTACACTCTACACCCTACACGCTACACCCTACACTCTACACCCTACACGCTACACGCTACACTCTACACCCTACACGCTACACCCTACACTCCACACCCTACACCCTACATGCTACACGCTACACCCTACACGCTACAAATTACACTCTAAACCCTACACTCTACATCCTACACCCTACACTCTACACCCTACACGCTACACTCTACACTCTACACCCTACACCCTACATGCTACACGCTACACGCTACACTCTACACCCTACACGCTACACGCTACACCCTACAAGCTAAACGCTACAAACTACACGGTACATATTACACTCTACACCCTAGCGTGTAGCGTGTAGGGTGTAGAGTGTAGCGTGTAGCATGTAGCGTGTAGGGTGTATGGTGTAGAGTGTAGCATGTAGCGTGTAGGGTGTAGAGTGTAGCGTGTAGGGTGTAGAGTGTAGCATGTAGCGTGTAGGGTGTAGGGTGTAGAGTGTAGAGTGTAGCATGTAGCATGTAGATTGTAGGGTGTACCGTGTAGGGTGTAGAGTGTAGCATGTAGGGTGTAGGGTGTAGAGTGAAGGGTGTAGCGTGTAGAGTGTAGCGTGTAGCGTGTACGGTGTAGGGTGTAGAGTGTAGGGTGTAGCGTGTAGCGTGTAGCTTGTAGGGTGTAGAGTGTAGCGTGTAGCGTGTAGGCTGTAGCGTGTAGGGTGTAGCATGTATCGTTTAGGGTGTAGAGTGTAGCATGTAGCGTGTAGAGTGTAGGGTGTAGCGTGTAGCGTGTGTAGGGTGTAGGGTGTAGAGTGTAGCGTGTAGCGTGTAGGGTGTAGAGTGTAGGGTGTAGAGTGTAGCGTATAGCGTGTAGGGTGTAGGATGTAGAGTGTAGCGTGTAGGGTGTAGAGTGTAGCGTGTAGAGTGTAGCATGTAGCGTGTAGGGTGTAGAGTGTAGAGTGTAGCGTGTAGGGTGAAGCATGTAGGGTGTCGGGTATAGCGTGTAGGGTGTAGAGTGTAGGGTGTAGCGTGTATGGTGTAGAGTGTAGCGTGTAGCGTGTAGAGTGTAGCGTGTAGGGTGTAGGGTGTAGCGTGTAGCATGCAGAGTGTAGCGTGTAGGGTGTAGAGTGTAGCGTGTTGCGTGTAGGGTGTAGAGTGTAGCGTGTAGAGTGTAGAGAGTAGCGTGTAGCATGTAGAGTGTAGCGGGTAGGGTGTAGAGTGTAGCGAGTAGCGTGTAGGGTGTAGGGTGTAGAGTGTAGGGTGTAGCGTGTAGGGTGAAGAGTGTAGCGTGTAGGGGGTAGGGTGTAGGGTGTAGAGTGTAGCGTGTAGGGTGTAGCGTGTAGCATGTAGCGTGTAGCGTGTAGCATGTAGAGTGTAGCGTGTAGGGTGTAGAGTGTAGCGTGTAGGTTGTAGCGTGTAGCGTGTAGCGTGCAGTGTGTAGAGTGTAGCGTATAGCGTGTAGGGTGTAGAGTGTAGGGTGTAGCATGTAGCGTGTAGAGTGTAGCGTGTAGGGTGTAGGGTGTACAGTGTAGGGTGTAGCGTGTAGCATGTAGGGTGTAGGGTGTAGCGTGTAGCGTGTACCGTGTAGCGTATAGAGTGCAGCGTGTAGGGTGTAGAGTGTAGCGTGTAGTGTGTAGCGTGTAGGGTGTAGGGTGTAGCGTGTAGGGTGTAGAGTGTAGCGTGTAGGGTGTAGAGTGTAACATGTAGCGTGTAGGGTGTAGGGCGTAGCGTGTAGCGTGTACCGTGTAGCGTATAGAGTGTAGTGTGTAGGGTGTAGAGTGTAGCGTGTAGGGTGTAGAGTGTAGCGTGTAGCGTGTAGCGTGTAGCGTGTAGAGTGTAGTGTGTAGGGTGTAGCGTGTAGAGTGTAGTGTGTGGCGTGCAGGGCGTAGGGTGTAGCGTGTAGGGTGTAGGGTGTAGAGTGTAGGGTGTAGCATGTAGGGTGTAGGGTGTAGGGTGTAGCGTGTAGGGTGTAGAGTGTAGCGTGTAGGGTGTACGGTGTAGAGTGTAGGGTATAAGCTGTAGCGTTTAGCGTGTAGTGTAGCGTGTAGCGTGTAGCGTGTAGGGTGTAGAGCGTAGGGTGTAGAGTGTAGCGTGTAGCGTGTAGCGTGTAGCGTGTAGGGTGTAGGGTGTAGCGTGTAGGGTGTAGCATGTAGCGTGTAGCGTGTAGCATGTAGAGTAGGGTGTAGGGTGTAGGGTGTAGAGTGTAGTGTGTAGAGTGTAGAGTGTAGCGTGTAGAGTGTAAAGTGTAGCGTGTAGGGTGTAGCGTGTACAGTGTAGGGTGTAGGGTGTAGCGTGTAGCGTGTAGAGTGTAGGGAGCAGAGCGTAGAGTGTAGCGTGCAGGGTGTAGGGTGTACAGTGTAGGGTGTAGGGTGTAGCGTTTAGCGTGTAGAGTGTAGGGAGTAGGGTGTAGGGTGTAGCGTGTAGGGTGTAGATTGTAGCGTGTAGCGTGTAGCGTGTAGGGTGTAGCGTGTAGCGTGTAGGGTGTAGCGTGTATCATGTACCGTGTAGCGTGTAGCATGTAGAGTAGGGTGTAGGGTGTAGAGTGTAGCATGTAGGGTGTAGGGTGTAGAGTGTAGGGTGTAGCATGTAGGGTGTAGGGTGTAGGGTGTAGCGTGCAGGGTGTAGAGTGTAGCGTGTAGGGTGTACGGTGTAGAGTGTAGGGTATAAGCTGTAGCGTTTAGCGTGTAGAGTGTAGCGTGTAGCGTGTAGCATGTAGGGTGTAGAGTGTAGGGTGTAGAGTGTAGCGTGTAGCGTGTAGCGTGTAGGGTGTAGGGTGAAGCGTGTAGGGTGTAGCATGTAGCGTGTAGCGTGTAGCATGTAGAGTAGGGTGTAGGGTGTAGGGTGTAGAGTGTAGTGTGTAGAGTGTGGAGTGTAGCGTGTAGAGTGTAAAGTGTAGCGTGTAGGGTGTAGCGTGTAGTGTGTAGCGTGTAGCGCGTAGCGTGTAGAGTGTAGGGTATAGAGTGTAGCGTGTAGAGAGTAGGGAGCAGAGTGTAGAGTGTAGCATGTAGGGTGTAGGGTGTACAGTGTAGGGTGTAGGGTGTAGCGTGTAGCGTGTAGAGTGTAGGGAGTAGGGTGTAGGGTGTAGCGTGTAGGGTGTGGAGTGTAGCGTGTAGCGTGTAGGGTGTAGCGTGTAGCGTGTAGGGTGTAGCGTGTATCATGTACCGTGTAGCGTGTAGCATGTAGAGTAGGGTGTAGGGTGTAGAGTGTAGCGTGTAGCGTGTAGTGTGTAGCGTGTAGAGTGTAAAGTGTAGCGTGTAGTGTGTAGTGTGTAGCGTGTAGCGCGTAGCGTGTAGAGTGTAGGGTATAGAGTGTAGCGTGTAGAGAGTAGGGAGTAGAGTGTAGAGTGTAGCGTGTAGGGTGTAGAGTGTAGCGAGTAGCGTGTAGTGTGTAGGGTGTAGGGTGTAGAGTGTAGGGTGTAGCGTGTAGGGTGTAGAGTGTAGCGTGTAGGGTGTAGCGTGTAGCGTGCAGGGTGTAGAGTGTAGCGTATAGCGTGTAGGGTGTAGGGTGTAGAGTGTAGGGTGTAGCGTGTAGAGTGTAGCGTGTAGCGTGTAGGGTGTAGGGTGTACAGTGTAGGGTGTAGGGTGTAGCGTGTAGAGTTTAGTGTGTGGCGTGCAGGGCATAGGGTGTAGCGTGTAGGGTGTAGAGTGTAGGGTGTAGCATGTAGGGTGTAGGGTGTAGGGTGTAGCGTGTAGGGTGTAGAGTGTAGCGTGTAGGGTGTACGGTGTAGAGTGTAGGGTATAAGCTGTAGCGTTTAGCGTGTAGAGTGTAGCGTGTAGCGTGTAGGGTGTAGCGTGTAGGGTGTAGAGTGTAGGGTGTAGCGTGTAGGGTGTATCGTGTAGCGTGTAGCGTGTAGGGTGTAGGGTGTAGAGTGTAGGGTGTAGCGTGTAGGGTGTAGCGTGTAGCGTGTAGCGTGTAGCGTGTAGGGTGTAGGGTGTAGAGTGTAGGATGTAGCGTGTAGGGTGTAGCGTGTATCGTGTAGCGTGTAGAGTGTAGCGTCTAGCGTGTAGCGTATAGTGTGTAGCGTGTAGCGTGTAGATTGTAGCGTGTAGGGTGTAGGGTGTAGGGTGTAGCGTGTAGCGTGTAGGGTGTAGGGTGTAGGGTGTAGCGTGTAGCGTGTAGAGTGTAGCATGTAGGGTGTAGCAAGTAGCGTGTACCGTGTAGGGTGTAGCGTGTAGCGTGTAGAGTGTAGCATGTAGGGTGTAGCAAGTAGCGTGTATTGTGTAGGGTGTAGAGTGTAGCGTGTAGCGTGTAGGGTGTCAATTTTTCCTCTGATGAAGACGCTTGAGTAGCGTCGATACGCGTGGGGTTCAGGGCTTCCTTTGTTTTTTTCCCGAGGGACAGGACTTGGGTAACTTATCTTTACAACTGCTATGGAATTACACCTATTTACTTAATGCATGGCCTGGCATTTTTCCAAGCCTTACGACAATGGATCCTGATTCTTTGTATTTCCACAAGGCGTCTGTATGCATACATTTATCCAAATAACTAGGATTTTGTAGTACTGCAGCATACCTATTTCCCTGATTACCTTTCTATAGGGGTCTGCTTTCATTTGCTTACCAACTGTGCGCACGCATGCTGTGTTGAACAAAATAGGATCCATGATGTATTTCTTCCAGATACTAGGCTGGAGTATATGTTTCCTGTCATAGTACTCAGGGGGTCACAGTTGGCAGTAAACAATAGGCTTCTTATATGTAGATTTGACTAAGATTGGTGTACCCGCATACCTAGCAATTTTTTCTCTCTGGTTATTTCTCCTGTCTCACATATGCTGTAAAGTATTAGCTTCCTTCATTCCCTCGGGTAAAATTACTTATGGCCTATTCAGCCATACTAGTGTTTTAAATGTTTTTAAATGTATGTTTTGCCTGGTTCTGTTTGTGGATTACTATTTTTGTACAATAAAATTGACTATTTAACGTGGATCCCATTGGTTTGCATATCCTTTTCTTTTTGTGTTTAGTGTGTAGTGTGTAGCTTAACCCTACACGCTACACGCTACACGCTACACTCTACACCCTACACGCTACACCCTACACTCTACACCGTACACTCTACACGCTACACGCTACACTCTACACCCTACACCCTAAACGCTATACGCTACACTCTACACCCTACACGCTACACTCTACACTCTACACGCTACACGCTACACTCTACACCCTACACTCTACACGCTACACGCTACACGCTACACCCTACACTCTACACGCTACACGCTACACTCTACACGCTACACGCTACATGCTACACTCTACACTCTACACCCTACACCCTACACGCTACACGCTATACTCTACACCCTACACTCTACACGCTACACGCTACACTCTACACTCTACACGCTACACGCTACACTCTACACCCTACACGCAACACGCTACACTCTATACCCTACACGCTACACTCTGCACGCTACACGCTACACCCTACACGCTATACTCTGCACGCTACACGCTACACTCTACACCATACACGCTACACCCTACACTCTACACCCTACACCCTACACGCTATACCCGACACCCTACACCCTACATGCTTCACCCTAAACGCTACACTCTACACTCTACACCCTACACCCTACACGCTACATGCTACACCCTACACGCTACACTCTACACCCTACACTCTACACGCTACACACTACACGCTACACGCTACACCCTACACGCTACACGCTACACCCTACACGCTACACGTTACACTCTACACCCTACACCCTACACGCTACACGCTACACCCTACACGCTACACGTTACACTCTACACCCTACACGCTACACTCTACACCCTGCACCCTACACGCTACAATCTACACCCTACACCCTACACGCTACACGCTACACTCTACACCCTACACGCTACACCCTACACTCTACACCGTACACTACACGCTACACGCTACACTCTACACCCTACACCCTACACGCTACGCGCTACACTCTACACCCTACACGCTACACTCTAAACTCTACATGCTACACGCTACACTCTACACTCTACACGCTACACGCTACACCCTACACCCTACACGCTACACGCTACACTCTACAACCTACACGCTACACGCTACACTCCACACGCAACACGCTACACTCTACAACCTACACTCTACACGCTACACGCTACACTCTACACCCTACACTCTACACGCTACACGCTACACTGTACACCCTACATGCAACACGCTACACTCTACACCCTACACGCTACACTCTACACGCTACACGCTACATGCTACACTCTACACTCTACACCATACACCCTACACGCTACACACTATACTCTACACCCTACACGCTACACTCTACACGCTACACGCTACACGCTACACTCTACACGCTACACTCTACACCCTACATGCAACACGCTACACTCTACACCCTACACCCTACACGCTACACGCTACACCCTACACGCTACACGTTACACTCTACACCCTACACCCTACACACTACACCCTACACGCTACACGTTACACTCTACACCCTACACGCTACACTCTACACCCTGCTCCCTACACGCTACACGCTACACCCTACACGCTACACGCTACACCCTACACACTACACGTTACACTCTACACCCTACACTCTACACCCTACACTCTACACGCTACACTCTACACCCTACACTCTGCACTCTACACCCTACACCCTACACGCTACACTCTACACCCTACACCCTACACGCTACACACTACACGCTACACGCTACACCATACACGCTACACGCTACACCCTACACGCTACATGTTACACTCTACACCCTGCACCCTACACGCTACACGCTACACCCTACACGCTACACGCTACACCCTACACACTACACGTTACACTCTACACCCTACACTCTACACCCTACACTCTACACGCTACACTCTACACCCTACACTCTGCACTCTGCACCCTACACCCTACACACTACACGCTACACTCTACACCCTACACGCTACACGCTACACCCTACACCCTACACCCTACACGCTACAATCTACACGCTACACGCTACACCCTATACGCTAGACGCTACACTCTACACGCTACACGATACACGCTACACCCTACACGCTACACCCTACACTCTACACCCTACACCCTACACGCTACACTCTACACGCTACACCCTACACTCTACACCCTACACCCTACACGCTACATGCTACACCCTACACGCTACACGTTACACTCTACACCCTACACCCTACACTCTACACCCTACACCCTACTCTCTACACGCTATATTCTACACCCTACACGCTACACTCTACACCCTACACGCTACACGCTACACTCTACACCCTAGACGCTACACTCTATACCCTACACTCTACACGCTACACCCTACACCCTACACTCTACATGCTACACCCTACACCCTACACTCTACATGCTACACGCTACACGCTACATGCTACACGCTACACCCTACACGCTACACGCTACACACTACATGCTACACCCTACACCCTACACCCTACACGCTACACGCTACACTCTACACCCTACACGCTACACCCTACACCCTACACGCTACACGCTACACTCTACACCCTACACGCTACACCCTACACTCTACACCCTACACGCTACACCCTACACTCTACACCCTACACGCTATACGCTACACTCTACACCCTGCACGCTACACGCTACACCCTACACGCTACACTCTACACCCTACACGCTACACCCTACACTCTACACCCTACACGCTACACGCTACACTCTACACCCTACACGCTACACCCTACACTCCACACCCTACACCCTACATGCTACACGCTACACCCTACACGCTACAAATTACACTCTAAACCCTACACTCTACATCCTACACCCTACACTCTACACCCTACACGCTACACTCTACACTCTACACCCTACACCCTACATGCTACACGCTACACGCTACACTCTACACCCTACACGCTACACGCTACACCCTACAAGCTAAACGCTACAAACTACACGCTACATATTACACTCTACACCCTAGCGTGTAGCGTGTAGGGTGTATGGTGTAGAGTGTAGCATGTAGCGTGTAGGGTGTAGAGTGTAGCGTGTAGGGTGTAGAGTGTAGCATGTAGCGTGTAGGGTGTAGGGTGTAGAGTGTAGAGTGTATCATGTAGCATGTAGATTGTAGTGTGTACCGTGTAGGGTGTAGAGTGTAGCATGTAGGGTGTAGGGTGTAGAGTGAAGGGTGTAGCGTGTAGAGTGTAGCGTGTACGGTGTAGGGTGTAGAGTGTAGGGTGTAGCGTGTAGCGTGTAGCTTGTAGGGTGTAGAGTGTAGCGTGTAGCGTGTAGGCTGTAGCGTGTAGGGTGTAGCATGTATCGTGTAGGGTGTAGAGTGTAGCATGTAGCGTGTAGAGTGTAGGGTGTAGCGTGTAGCGTGTGTAGGGTGTAGGGTGTAGAGTGTAGCGTGTAGCGTGTAGGGTGTAGAGTGTAGGGTGTAGGGTGTAGAGTGTAGCGTATAGCGTGTAGGGTGTAGGATGTAGAGTGTAGCGTGTAGGGTGTAGAGTGTAGCGTGTAGAGTGTAGCATGTAGCGTGTAGGGTGTAGAGTGTAGAGTGTAGCGTGTAGGGTGAAGCATGTAGGGTGTAGGGTGTCGGGTATAGCGTGTAGGGTGTAGGGTGTAGAGTGTAGGGTGTAGCGTGTATGGTGTAGAGTGTAGCGTGTAGCGTGTAGAGTGTAGCGTGTAGGGTGTAGGGTGTAGCGTGTAGCATGCAGAGTGTAGCGTGTAGGGTGTAGAGTGTAGTGTGTTGCGTGTAGGGTGTAGAGTGTAGCGTGTAGCGTGTAGAGTGTAGAGTGTAGAGTGTAGCGTGTAGCGTGTAGAGTGTAGCGGGTAGGGTGTAGAGTGTAGCGAGTAGCGTGTAGGGTGTAGGGTGTAGAGTGTAGGGTGTAGCGTGTAGGGTGAAGAGTGTAGCGTGTAGGGGGTAGGGTGTAGGGTGTAGAGTAGCGTGTAGGGTGTAGCGTGTAGCATGTAGCGTGTAGCATGTAGCATGTAGAGTGTAGCGTGTAGGGTGTAGAGTGTAGCGTGTAGGGTGTAGCGTGTAGCGTGTAGCGTGCAGTGTGTAGAGTGTAGCGTATAGCGTGTAGGGTGTAGAGTGTAGGGTGTAGCATGTAGCGTGTAGAGTGTAGCATGTAGGGTGTAGGGTGTACAGTGTAGGGTGTAGCGTGTAGCATGTAGGGTGTAGGGTGTAGCGTGTAGCGTGTACCGTGTAGCGTATAGAGTGCAGCGTGTAGGGTGTAGAGTGTAGCGTGTAGTGTGTAGCGTGTAGGGTGTAGGGTGTAGCGTGTAGGGTGTAGAGTGTAGCGTGTAGGGTGTAGAGTGTAACATGTAGCGTGTAGGGTGTAGGGCGTAGCGTGTAGCGTGTACCGTGTAGCGTATAGAGTGTAGTGTGTAGGGTGTAGAGTGTAGCGTGTAGGGTGTAGAGTGTAGCGTGTAGCGTGTAGCGTGTAGCGTGTAGAGTGTAGTGTGTAGGGTGTAGCGTGTAGAGTGTAGTGTGTGGCGTGCAGGGCGTAGGGTGTAGCGTGTAGGGTGTAGGGTGTAGAGTGTAGGGTGTAGCATGTAGGGTGTAGGGTGTAGGGTGTAGCGTGTAGGGTGTAGAGTGTAGCGTGTAGGGTGTACGGTGTAGAGTGTAGGGTATAAGCTGTAGCGTTTAGCGTGTAGAGTGAAGCGTGTAGCGTGTAGCGTGTAGCGTGTAGGGTGTAGAGTGTAGAGTGTAGCGTGTAGCGTGTAGCGTGTAGCGTGTAGCGTGTAGGGTGTAGGGTGTAGCGTGTAGGGTGTAGCATGTAGCGTGTAGCGTGTAGCATGTAGAGTAGGGTGTAGGGTGTAGGGTGTAGAGTGTAGTGTGTAGAGTGTAGAGTGTAGCGTGTAGAGTGTAAAGTGTAGCGTGTAGGGTGTAGCGTGTAGTGTGTAGCGTGTAGCGCGTAGCGTGTAGAGTGTAGGGTATAGAGTGTAGCGTGTAGAGAGTAGGGAGCAGAGTGTAGAGTGTAGCGTGCAGGGTGTAGGGTGTACAGTGTAGGGTGTAGGGTGTAGCGTGTAGCGTGTAGAGTGTAGGGAGTAGGGTGTAGGGTGTAGCGTGTAGGGTGTAGATTGTAGCGTGTAGCGTGTAGCGTGTAGGGTGCAGCGTGTATCATGTACCGTGTAGCGTGTAGCATGTAGAGTAGGGTGTAGGGTGTAGAGTGTAGCATGTAGGGTGTAGGGTGTAGAGTGTAGGGTGTAGCATGTAGGGTGTAGGGTGTAGCGTGCAGGGTGTAGAGTGTAGCGTGTAGGGTGTACGGTGTAGAGTGTAGGGTATAAGCTGTAGCGTTTAGCGTGTAGAGTGTAGCGTGTAGCGTGTAGCGTGTAGGGTGTAGAGTGTAGGGTGTAGAGTGTAGCGTGTAGCGTGTAGCGTGTAGGGTGTAGGGTGAAGCGTGTAGGGTGTAGCATGTAGCGTGTAGCGTGTAGCATGTAGAGTAGGGTGTAGGGTGTAGGGTGTAGAGTGTAGTGTGTAGAGTGTGGAGTGTAGCGTGTAGAGTGTAAAGTGTAGCGTGTAGGGTGTAGCGTGTAGTGTGTAGCGTGTAGCGCGTAGCGTGTAGAGTGTAGGGTATAGAGTGTAGCGTGTAGAGAGTAGGGAGCAGAGTGTAGAGTGTAGCGTGCAGAGTGTAGGGTGTACAGTGTAGGGTGTAGGGTGTAGCGTGTAGCATGTAGAGTGTAGGGAGTAGGGTGTAGGGTGTAGCGTGTAGGGTGTAGAGTGTAGCGTGTAGCGTGTAGCGTGTAGGGTGTAGCGTGTAGCGTGTAGGGTGTAGCGTGTATCATGTACCGTGTAGCGTGTAGCATGTAGAGTAGGGTGTAGGGTGTAGAGTGTAGCGTGTAGGGTGTAGGGTGTAGAGTGTAGGGTGTAGCATGTAGGGTGTAGGGTGTAGCGTGTAGGGTGTAGAGTGTAGCGTGTAGGGTGTACGGTGTAGAGTGTAGGGTATAAGCTGTAGCGTTTAGCGTGTAGAGTGTAGCGTGTAGCGTGTAGCGTGTAGGGTGTAGAGTGTAGGGTGTAGAGTGTAGCGTGTAGCGTGTAGCGTGTAGGGTGTAGGGTGAAGCGTGTAGGGTGTAGCATGTAGCGTGTAGCGTGTAGCATGTAGAGTAGGGTGTAGGGTGTAGGGTGTGGAGTGTAGCGTGTAGAGTGTAAAGTGTAGCGTGTAGGGTGTAGCGTGTAGTGTGTAGCGTGTAGCGCGTAGCGTGTAGAGTGTAGGGTATAGAGTGTAGCGTGTAGAGGGTAGGGAGCAGAGTGTAGAGTGTAGCGTGTAGGGTGTAGGGTGTACAGTGTAGGGTGTAGGGTGTAGCGTGTAGCGTGTAGAGTGTAGGGAGAAGGGTGTAGGGTGTAGCGTGTAGGGTGTGGAGTGTAGCGTGTAGCGTGTAGGGTGTAGCGTGTAGCGAGTAGGGTGTAGCGTGTATCATGTACCGTGTAGCGTGTAGCATGTAGAGTAGTGTGTAGGGTGTAGAGTGTAGCGTGTAGCGTGTAGTGTGTAGCGTGTAGAGTGTAAAGTGTAGCGTGTAGTGTGTAGTGTGTAGCGTGTAGCGCGTAGCGTGTAGAGTGTAGGGTATAGAGTGTAGCGTGTAGAGAGTAGGGAGTAGAGTGTAGAGTGTAGCGTGTAGGGTGTAGAGTGTAGCGAGTAGCGTGTAGTGTGTAGGGTGTAGGGTGTAGAGTGTAGGGTGTAGCGTGTAGGGTGTAGAGTGTAGCGTGTAGGGTGTAGCGTGTAGCGTGCAGGTGTAGAGTGTAGCGTATAGCGTGTAGGGTGTAGGGTGTAGAGTGTAGGGTGTAGCGTGTAGAGTGTAGCGTGTAGCGTGTAGGGTGTAGGGTGTACAGTGTAGGGTGTAGGGTGTAGCGTGTAGAGTGTAGTGTGTGGCGTGCAGGGCGTAGGGTGTAGCGTGTAGGGTGTAGGGTGTAGAGTGTAGGGTGTAGCATGTAGGGTGTAGGGTGTAGGGTGTAGCGTGTAGGGTGTAGAGTGTAGCATGTAGGGTGTACGGTGTAGAGTGTAGGGTATAAGCTGTAGCGTTTAGCGTGTAGAGTGTAGCGTGTAGCGTGTAGGGTGTAGGGTGTAGAGTGTAGCGTGTAGGGTGTAGAGTGTAGAGTGTAGAGAGTAGGGTGTAGGGTGTAGAGTGTAGGGTGTAGGGTGTAGAGTGTAACGTGTAGCGTGTAGGGTGTAGCGTGTAGGGTGTAGAGTGTAGGGTGTAGCGTGTAGGGTGTAGCGTGTAGCGTGTAGCGTGTAGGGTGTAGGGTGTAGAGTGTAGGGTGTAGCGTGTAGGGTGTAGCGTGTAGCGTGTAGCGTGTTGGTTGTAGGGTGTAGAGTGTAGGGTGTAGCGTGTAGGGTGTAGCGTGTAGCGTGTAGCGTGTAGAGTGTAGCGTCTAGCGTGTAGCGTATAGTGTGTAGAGTGTAGGGTGTAGAGTGTAGGGTGTAGGGTGTAGGGTGTACCGTGTAGGGTGTAGCGTGTAGCGTGTAGCGTGTAGAGTGTAGCATGTAGGGTGTAGCATGTAGCGTGTATTGTGTAGGGTGTAGAGTGTAGCATGTAGCGTGTAGAGTGTAGGGTGTAGCGTGTAGGGTGTAGAGTGTAGCGTGTAGAGTGTAGAGTGTAGCGTGTAGCGTGCAGGGTGTCACTTTTTCCTCTGATGAAGACGCTTGAGTAGCGTCGATACGCGTGGGGTAAAGGGCTTCCTTTGTTTTTTTCCCGAGGGACACCTATTTACTTCATGCATGGCCTGGCATTTTTCCAAGCCTTAGGACAATGGATCCTGATTCTTTGTATTTCCACAAGGCGTCTGTATGCATACATTTATCCAAATAACTAGGATTTTGTAGTACTGCAGCATATCTATTTCCCTGATTACCTTTCTATAGGGGTCTGCTTTCATTTGCTTACCAACTGTGCGCACGCATGCTGTGTTGAACAAAATAGGATCCATGATGTATTTCTTCCAGATACTAGGCTGGAGTATATGTTTCCTGTCATAGTACTCAGGGGGTCACAGTTGGCAGTAAACAATAGGCTTCTTATATGTAGATTTGACTAAGATTGGTGTACCCGCATACCTAGCAATTTTTTCTCTCTGGTTATTTCTCCTGTCTCACATATGCTGTAAAGTATTAGCTTCCTTCATTCCCTCGGGTAAAATTACTTATGGCCTATTCAGCCATACTAGTGTTTTAAATGTTTTTAAATGTATGTTTTGCCTGGTTCTGTTTGTGGATTACTATTTTTGTACAATAAAATTGACTATTTAACGTGGATCCCATTGGTTTGCATATCCTTTTCTTTTTGTGTTTAGTGTGTAGTGTGTAGCTTAACCCTACACGCTACACGCTACACGCTACACTCTACACCCTACACGCTACACCCTACACTCTACACCGTACACTCTACACGCTACACGCTACACTCTACACCCTACACCCTAAACGCTACACGCTACACTCTACACCCTACACGCTACACTCTACACTCTACACGCTACACGCTACACTCTACACCCTACACTCTACACGCTACACGCTACACCCTACACTCTACACGCTACACGCTACACTCTACACGCTACACGCTACATGCTACACTCTACACTCTACACCCTACACCCTACACGCTACACGCTATACTCTACACCCTACACTCTACACGCTACACGCTACACTCTACACTCTACACGCTACACGCTACACTCTACACCCTACACGCAACACGCTACACTCTATACCCTACACGCTACACTCTGCACGCTACACGCTACACCCTACACGCTATACTCTGCACGCTACACGCTACACTCTACACCATACACGCTACACCCTACACTCTACACCCTACACCCTACACGCTATACCCGACACCCTACACCCTACATGCTTCACCCTAAACGCTACACTCTACACTCTACACCCTACACCCTACACGCTACATGCTACACCCTACACGCTACACTCTACACCCTACACTCTACACGCTACACACTACACGCTACACGCTACACCCTACACGCTACACGCTACACCCTACACGCTACACGTTACACTCTACACCCTACACCCTACACGCTACACGCTACACCCTACACGCTACACGTTACACTCTACACCCTACACGCTACACTCTACACCCTGCACCCTACACGCTACAATCTACACCCTACACCCTACACGCTACACGCTACACGCTACACTCTACACCCTACACGCTACACCCTACACTCTACACCGTACACTACACGCTACACGCTACACTCTACACCCTACACCCTACACGCTATGCGCTACACTCTACACCCTACACGCTACACTCTAAACTCTACATGCTACACGCTACACTCTACACTCTACACGCTACACGCTACACCCTACACCCTACACGCTACACGCTACACTCTACAACCTACACGCTACACGCTACACTCCACACGCAACACGCTACACTCTACACCCTACACTCTACACGCTACACGCTACACTCTACACCCTACACTCTACACGCTACACGCTACACTGTACACCTAACATGCAACACGCTACACTCTACACCCTACACGCTACACTCTACACGCTACACGCTACATGCTACACTCTACACTCTACACCATACACCCTACACGCTACACACTATACTCTACACCCTACACGCTACACTCTACACGCTACACGCTACACGCTACACTCTACACGCTACACTCTACACCCTACATGCAACACGCTACACTCTACACCCTACACGCTACACTCTACACCCTACACGCTACACGTTACACCCTACACGCTACACACTATACTCTACACCCTACACGCTACACTCTACACGCTACACGCTACACTCTACACGCTACACTCTGCACCCTACATGCAACACGCTACACTCTACACCCTACACGCTACGCGCTACACTCTACACCCTACACGCTACACTCTAAACTCTACATGCTACACGCTACACTCTACACTCTACACGCTACACGCTACACCCTATACCTACACGCTACACGCTACACTCTGCAACCTACACGCTACACGCTACACTCCACACGCAACACGCTACACTCTACACCCTACACTCTACACGCTACACGCTACACTCTACACCCTACACTCTACACGCTACACGCTACACTGTACACCCTACATGCAACACGCTACACTCTACACCCTACACGCTACACTCTACACGCTACACGCTACATGCTACA
Source organism: Ranitomeya variabilis (assembly GCF_051348905.1). Classification (NCBI taxonomy): domain Eukaryota; kingdom Metazoa; phylum Chordata; class Amphibia; order Anura; family Dendrobatidae; genus Ranitomeya; species Ranitomeya variabilis. The sequence continues at coordinate 60,883 of NW_027508142.1, forward strand.
CTCTACACTCTACACCATACACCCTACACGCTACACACTATACTCTACACCCTACACGCTACACTCTACACGCTACACGCTACACGCTACACTCTACACGCTACACTCTACACCCTACATGCAACACGCTACACTCTACACCCTACACCCTACACGCTACACGCTACACCCTACACGCTACACGTTACACTCTACACCCTACACCCTACACACTACACCCTACACGCTACACGTTACACTCTACACCCTACACGCTACACTCTACACCCTGCTCCCTACACGCTACACGCTACACCCTACACGCTACACGCTACACCCTACACACTACACGTTACACTCTACACCCTACACTCTACACCCTACACTCTACACGCTACACTCTACACCCTACACTCTGCACTCTACACCCTACACCCTACACGCTACACTCTACACCCTACACCCTACACGCTACACACTACACGCTACACGCTACACCATACACGCTACACGCTACACCCTACACGCTACATGTTACACTCTACACCCTGCACCCTACACGCTACACGCTACACCCTACACGCTACACGCTACACCCTACACACTACACTCTGCACTCTACACCCTACACTCTGCACTCTACACCCTACACCCTACACACTACACGCTACACTCTACACCCTACACGCTACACGCTACACCCTACACCCTACACCCTACACGCTACAATCTACACGCTACATGCTACACCCTATACGCTAGACGCTACACTCTACACGCTACACGATACACGCTACACCCTACACGCTACACCCTACACTCTACACCCTACACCCTACACGCTACACGCTACACCCTACACGCTACACCCTACACTCTACACCCTACACCCTACACGCTACATGCTACACCCTACACGCTACACGTTACACCCTACACCCTACACTCTACACCCTACACCCTACTCTCTACACGCTATATTCTACACCCTACACGCTACACTCTACACCCTACACGCTACACGCTACACTCTACACCCTAGACGCTACACTCTATACCCTACACTCTACACGCTACACCCTACACCCTACACTCTACATGCTACACCCTACACCCTACACTCTACATGCTACACGCTACACGCTACATGCTACACGCTACACCCTACACGCTACACGCTACACACTACATGCTACACCCTACACCCTACACCCTACACGCTACACGCTACACTCTACACCCTACACGCTACACCCTACACCCTACACCCTACACGCTACACGCTACACTCTACACCCTACACGCTACACCCTACACTCTACACCCTACACGCTACACCCTACACTCTACACCCTACACGCTATACGCTACACTCTACACCCTGCACGCTACACGCTACACCCTACACGCTACACTCTACACCCTACACGCTACACCCTACACTCTACACCCTACACGCTACACGCTACACTCTACACCCTACACGCTACACCCTACACTCCACACCCTACACCCTACATGCTACACGCTACACCCTACACGCTACAAATTACACTCTAAACCCTACACTCTACATCCTACACCCTACACTCTACACCCTACACGCTACACTCTACACTCTACACCCTACACCCTACATGCTACACGCTACACGCTACACTCTACACCCTACACGCTACACGCTACACCCTACAAGCTAAACGCTACAAACTACACGCTACATATTACACTCTACACCCTAGCGTGTAGCGTGTAGGGTGTAGAGTGTAGCGTGTAGCATGTAGCGTGTAGGGTGTATGGTGTAGAGTGTAGCATGTAGCGTGTAGGGTGTAGAGTGTAGCGTGTAGGGTGTAGAGTGTAGCATGTAGCGTGTAGGGTGTAGGGTGTAGAGTGTAGAGTGTAGCATGTAGCATGTAGATTGTAGGGTGTACCGTGTAGGGTGTAGAGTGTAGCATGTAGGGTGTAGGGTGTAGAGTGAAGGGTGTAGCGTGTAGAGTGTAGCGTGTAGCGTGTACGGTGTAGGGTGTAGAGTGTAGGGTGTAGCGTGTAGCGTGTAGCTTGTAGGGTGTAGAGTGTAGCGTGTAGCGTGTAGGCTGTAGCGTGTAGGGTGTAGCATGTATCGTGTAGGGTGTAGAGTGTAGCATGTAGCGTGTAGAGTGTAGGGTGTAGCGTGTAGCGTGTGTAGGGTGTAGGGTGTAGAGTGTAGCGTGTAGCGTGTAGGGTGTAGAGTGTAGGGTGTAGGGTGTAGAGTGTAGCGTATAGCGTGTAGGGTGTAGGATGTAGAGTGTAGCGTGTAGGGTGTAGAGTGTAGCGTGTAGAGTGTAGCATGTAGCGTGTAGGGTGTAGAGTGTAGAGTGTAGCGTGTAGGGTGAAGCATGTAGGGTGTAGGGTGTCGGGTATAGCGTGTAGGGTGTAGGGTGTAGAGTGTAGGGTGTAGCGTGTATGGTGTAGAGTGTAGCGTGTAGCATGTAGAGTGTAGCGTGTAGGGTGTAGGGTGTAGCGTGTAGCATGCAGAGTGTAGCGTGTAGGGTGTAGAGTGTAGCGTGTTGCGTGTAGGGTGTAGAGTGTAGCGTGTAGCGTGTAGAGTGTAGAGTGTAGCGTGTAGTGTGTAGAGTGTAGCGGGTAGGGTGTAGAGTGTAGCGAGTAGCGTGTAGGGTGTAGGGTGTAGAGTGTAGGGTGTAGCGTGTAGGGTGAAGAGTGTAGCGTGTAGGGGGTAGGGTGTAGGGTGTAGAGTGTAGCGTGTAGGGTGTAGCGTGTAGCATGTAGCGTGTAGCATGTAGAGTGTAGCGTGTAGGGTGTAGAGTGTAGCGTGTAGGGTGTAGCGTGTAGCGTGCAGTGTGTAGAGTGTAGCGTATAGCGTGTAGGGTGTAGAGTGTAGGGTGTAGCATGTAGCGTGTAGAGTGTAGCGTGTAGGGTGTAGGGTGTACAGTGTAGGGTGTAGCGTGTAGCATGTAGGGTGTAGGGTGTAGCGTGTAGCGTGTACCGTGTAGCGTATAGAGTGCAGCGTGTAGGGTGTAGAGTGTAGCGTGTAGTGTGTAGCGTGTAGGGTGTAGGGTGTAGCGTGTAGGGTGTAGAGTGTAGCGTGTAGGGTGTAGAGTGTAACATGTAGCGTGTAGGGTGTAGGGCGTAGCGTGTAGTGTGTACCGTGTAGCTTATAGAGTGTAGTGTGTAGGGTGTAGAGTGTAGCGTGTAGGGTGTAGAGTGTAGCGTGTAGCGTGTAGCGTGTAGAGTGTAGTGTGTAGGGTGTAGCGTGTAGAGTGTAGTGTGTGGCGTGCAGGGCGTAGGGTGTAGCGTGTAGGGTGTAGGGTGTAGAGTGTAGGGTGTAGCATGTAGGGTGTAGGGTGTAGGGTGTAGCGTGTAGGGTGTAGAGTGTAGCGTGTAGGGTGTACGGTGTAGAGTGTAGGGTATAAGCTGTAGCGTTTAGCGTGTAGAGTGTAGCGTGTAGCGTGTAGCGTGTAGTGTGTAGGGTGTAGAGTGTAGGGTGTAGAGTGTAGCGTGTAGCGTGTAGCGTGTAGCGTGTAGGGTGTAGCGTGTAGGGTGTAGCATGTAGCGTGTAGCGTGTAGCATGTAGAGTAGGGTGTAGGGTGTAGGGTGTAGAGTGTAGTGTGTAGAGTGTAGAGTGTAGCGTGTAGAGTGTAAAGTGTAGCGTGTAGGGTGTAGCGTGTAGTGTGTAGCGTGTAGCGCGTAGCGTGTAGAGTGTAGGGTATAGAGTGTAGCGTGTAGAGAGTAGGGAGCAGAGTGTAGCGTGCAGGGTGTAGGGTGTACAGTGTAGGGTGTAGGGTGTAGCGTGTAGCGTGTAGAGTGTAGGGAGTTGGGTGTAGGGTGTAGCGTGTAGGGTGTAGATTGTAGCGTGTAGCGTGTAGCGTGTAGGGTGTATGGTGTAGAGTGTAGCATGTAGCGTGTAGGGTGTAGAGTGTAGCGTGTAGGGTGTAGAGTGTAGCATGTAGCGTGTAGGGTGTAGGGTGTAGAGTGTAGAGTGTAGCATGTAGCATGTAGATTGTAGGGTGTACCGTGTAGGGTGTAGAGTGTAGCATGTAGGGTGTAGGGTGTAGAGTGAAGGGTGTAGCGTGTAGAGTGTAGCGTGTAGCGTGTACGGTGTAGGGTGTAGAGTGTAGGGTGTAGCGTGTAGCGTGTAGCTTGTAGGGTGTAGAGTGTAGCGTGTAGCGTGTAGGCTGTAGCGTGTAGGGTGTAGCATGTATCGTTTAGGGTGTAGAGTGTAGCATGTAGCGTGTAGAGTGTAGGGTGTAGCGTGTAGCGTGTGTAGGGTGTAGGGTGTAGAGTGTAGCGTGTAGCGTGTAGGGTGTAGAGTGTAGGGTGTAGAGTGTAGCGTATAGCGTGTAGGGTGTAGGATGTAGAGTGTAGCGTGTAGGGTGTAGAGTGTAGCGTGTAGAGTGTAGCATGTAGCGTGTAGGGTGTAGAGTGTAGAGTGTAGCGTGTAGGGTGAAGCATGTAGGGTGTCGGGTATAGCGTGTAGGGTGTAGAGTGTAGGGTGCAGCGTGTATGGTGTAGAGTGTAGCGTGTAGCGTGTAGAGTGTAGCGTGTAGGGTGTAGGGTGTAGCGTGTAGCATGCAGAGTGTAGCGTGTAGGGTGTAGAGTGTAGCGTGTTGCGTGTAGGGTGTAGAGTGTAGCGTGTAGAGTGTAGAGAGTAGCGTGTAGCATGTAGAGTGTAGCGGGTAGGGTGTAGAGTGTAGCGAGTAGCGTGTAGGGTGTAGGGTGTAGAGTGTAGGGTGTAGCGTGTAGGGTGAAGAGTGTAGCGTGTAGGGGGTAGGGTGTAGGGTGTAGAGTGTAGCGTGTAGGGTGTAGCGTGTAGCATGTAGCGTGTAGCGTGTAGCATGTAGAGTGTAGCGTGTAGGGTGTAGAGTGTAGCGTGTAGGTTGTAGCGTGTAGCGTGTAGCGTGCAGTGTGTAGAGTGTAGCGTATAGCGTGTAGGGTGTAGAGTGTAGGGTGTAGCATGTAGCGTGTAGAGTGTAGCGTGTAGGGTGTAGGGTGTACAGTGTAGGGTGTAGCGTGTAGCATGTAGGGTGTAGGGTGTAGCGTGTAGCGTGTACCGTGTAGCGTATAGAGTGCAGCGTGTAGGGTGTAGAGTGTAGCGTGTAGTGTGTAGCGTGTAGGGTGTAGGGTGTAGCGTGTAGGGTGTAGAGTGTAGCGTGTAGGGTGTAGAGTGTAACATGTAGCGTGTAGGGTGTAGGGCGTAGCGTGTAGCGTGTACCGTGTAGCGTATAGAGTGTAGTGTGTAGGGTGTAGAGTGTAGCGTGTAGGGTGTAGAGTGTAGCGTGTAGCGTGTAGCGTGTAGCGTGTAGAGTGTAGTGTGTAGGGTGTAGCGTGTAGAGTGTAGTGTGTGGCGTGCAGGGCGTAGGGTGTAGCGTGTAGGGTGTAGGGTGTAGAGTGTAGGGTGTAGCATGTAGGGTGTAGGGTGTAGGGTGTAGCGTGTAGGGTGTAGAGTGTAGCGTGTAGGGTGTACGGTGTAGAGTGTAGGGTATAAGCTGTAGCGTTTAGCGTGTAGTGTAGCGTGTAGCGTGTAGGGTGTAGAGCGTAGGGTGTAGAGTGTAGCGTGTAGCGTGTAGCGTGTAGCGTGTAGGGTGTAGGGTGTAGCGTGTAGGGTGTAGCATGTAGCGTGTAGCGTGTAGCATGTAGAGTAGGGTGTAGGGTGTAGGGTGTAGAGTGTAGTGTGTAGAGTGTAGAGTGTAGCGTGTAGAGTGTAAAGTGTAGCGTGTAGGGTGTAGCGTGTACAGTGTAGGGTGTAGGGTGTAGCGTGTAGCGTGTAGAGTGTAGGGAGCAGAGCGTAGAGTGTAGCGTGCAGGGTGTAGGGTGTACAGTGTAGGGTGTAGGGTGTAGCGTTTAGCGTGTAGAGTGTAGGGAGTAGGGTGTAGGGTGTAGCGTGTAGGGTGTAGATTGTAGCGTGTAGCGTGTAGCGTGTAGGGTGTAGCGTGTAGCGTGTAGGGTGTAGCGTGTATCATGTACCGTGTAGCGTGTAGCATGTAGAGTAGGGTGTAGGGTGTAGAGTGTAGCATGTAGGGTGTAGGGTGTAGAGTGTAGGGTGTAGCATGTAGGGTGTAGGGTGTAGGGTGTAGCGTGCAGGGTGTAGAGTGTAGCGTGTAGGGTGTACGGTGTAGAGTGTAGGGTATAAGCTGTAGCGTTTAGCGTGTAGAGTGTAGCGTGTAGCGTGTAGCATGTAGGGTGTAGAGTGTAGGGTGTAGAGTGTAGCGTGTAGCGTGTAGCGTGTAGGGTGTAGGGTGAAGCGTGTAGGGTGTAGCATGTAGCGTGTAGCGTGTAGCATGTAGAGTAGGGTGTAGGGTGTAGGGTGTAGAGTGTAGTGTGTAGAGTGTGGAGTGTAGCGTGTAGAGTGTAAAGTGTAGCGTGTAGGGTGTAGCGTGTAGTGTGTAGCGTGTAGCGCGTAGCGTGTAGAGTGTAGGGTATAGAGTGTAGCGTGTAGAGAGTAGGGAGCAGAGTGTAGAGTGTAGCATGTAGGGTGTAGGGTGTACAGTGTAGGGTGTAGGGTGTAGCGTGTAGCGTGTAGAGTGTAGGGAGTAGGGTGTAGGGTGTAGCGTGTAGGGTGTGGAGTGTAGCGTGTAGCGTGTAGGGTGTAGCGTGTAGCGTGTAGGGTGTAGCGTGTATCATGTACCGTGTAGCGTGTAGCATGTAGAGTAGGGTGTAGGGTGTAGAGTGTAGCGTGTAGCGTGTAGTGTGTAGCGTGTAGAGTGTAAAGTGTAGCGTGTAGTGTGTAGTGTGTAGCGTGTAGCGCGTAGCGTGTAGAGTGTAGGGTATAGAGTGTAGCGTGTAGAGAGTAGGGAGTAGAGTGTAGAGTGTAGCGTGTAGGGTGTAGAGTGTAGCGAGTAGCGTGTAGTGTGTAGGGTGTAGGGTGTAGAGTGTAGGGTGTAGCGTGTAGGGTGTAGAGTGTAGCGTGTAGGGTGTAGCGTGTAGCGTGCAGGGTGTAGAGTGTAGCGTATAGCGTGTAGGGTGTAGGGTGTAGAGTGTAGGGTGTAGCGTGTAGAGTGTAGCGTGTAGCGTGTAGGGTGTAGGGTGTACAGTGTAGGGTGTAGGGTGTAGCGTGTAGAGTTTAGTGTGTGGCGTGCAGGGCATAGGGTGTAGCGTGTAGGGTGTAGAGTGTAGGGTGTAGCATGTAGGGTGTAGGGTGTAGGGTGTAGCGTGTAGGGTGTAGAGTGTAGCGTGTAGGGTGTACGGTGTAGAGTGTAGGGTATAAGCTGTAGCGTTTAGCGTGTAGAGTGTAGCGTGTAGCGTGTAGGGTGTAGCGTGTAGGGTGTAGAGTGTAGGGTGTAGCGTGTAGGGTGTATCGTGTAGCGTGTAGCGTGTAGGGTGTAGGGTGTAGAGTGTAGGGTGTAGCGTGTAGGGTGTAGCGTGTAGCGTGTAGCGTGTAGCGTGTAGGGTGTAGGGTGTAGAGTGTAGGATGTAGCGTGTAGGGTGTAGCGTGTATCGTGTAGCGTGTAGAGTGTAGCGTCTAGCGTGTAGCGTATAGTGTGTAGCGTGTAGCGTGTAGATTGTAGCGTGTAGGGTGTAGGGTGTAGCGTGTAGCGTGTAGGGTGTAGGGTGTAGCGTGTAGCGTGTAGAGTGTAGCATGTAGGGTGTAGCAAGTAGCGTGTACCGTGTAGGGTGTAGCGTGTAGCGTGTAGAGTGTAGCATGTAGGGTGTAGCAAGTAGCGTGTATTGTGTAGGGTGTAGAGTGTAGCGTGTAGCGTGTAGGGTGTCAATTTTTCCTCTGATGAAGACGCTTGAGTAGCGTCGATACGCGTGGGGTTCAGGGCTTTGTTTTTTTCCCGAGGGACAGGACTTGGGTAACTTATCTTTACAACTGCTATGGAATTACACCTATTTACTTAATGCATGGCCTGGCATTTTTCCAAGCCTTACGACAATGGATCCTGATTCTTTGTATTTCCACAAGGCGTCTGTATGCATACATTTATCCAAATAACTAGGATTTTGTAGTACTGCAGCATACCTATTTCCCTGATTACCTTTCTATAGGGGTCTGCTTTCATTTGCTTACCAACTGTGCGCACGCATGCTGTGTTGAACAAAATAGGATCCATGATGTATTTCTTCCAGATACTAGGCTGGAGTATATGTTTCCTGTCATAGTACTCAGGGGGTCACAGTTGGCAGTAAACAATAGGCTTCTTATATGTAGATTTGACTAAGATTGGTGTACCCGCATACCTAGCAATTTTTTCTCTCTGGTTATTTCTCCTGTCTCACATATGCTGTAAAGTATTAGCTTCCTTCATTCCCTCGGGTAAAATTACTTATGGCCTATTCAGCCATACTAGTGTTTTAAATGTTTTTAAATGTATGTTTTGCCTGGTTCTGTTTGTGGATTACTATTTTTGTACAATAAAATTGACTATTTAACGTGGATCCCATTGGTTTGCATATCCTTTTCTTTTTGTGTTTAGTGTGTAGTGTGTAGCTTAACCCTACACGCTACACGCTACACTCTACACCCTACACGCTACACCCTACACTCTACACCGTACACTCTACACGCTACACGCTACACTCTACACCCTACACCCTAAACGCTATACGCTACACTCTACACCCTACACGCTACACTCTACACTCTACACGCTACACGCTACACTCTACACCCTACACTCTACACGCTACACGCTACACGCTACACCCTACACTCTACACGCTACACGCTACACTCTACACGCTACACGCTACATGCTACACTCTACACTCTACACCCTACACCCTACACGCTACACGCTATACTCTACACCCTACACTCTACACGCTACACGCTACACTCTACACTCTACACGCTACACGCTACACTCTACACCCTACACGCAACACGCTACACTCTATACCCTACACGCTACACTCTGCACGCTACACGCTACACCCTACACGCTATACTCTGCACGCTACACGCTACACTCTACACCATACACGCTACACCCTACACTCTACACCCTACACCCTACACGCTATACCCGACACCCTACACCCTACATGCTTCACCCTAAACGCTACACTCTACACTCTACACCCTACACCCTACACGCTACATGCTACACCCTACACGCTACACTCTACACCCTACACTCTACACGCTACACACTACACGCTACACGCTACACCCTACACGCTACACGCTACACCCTACACGCTACACGTTACACTCTACACCCTACACCCTACACGCTACACGCTACACCCTACACGCTACACGTTACACTCTACACCCTACACGCTACACTCTGCACCCTGCACCCTACACGCTACAATCTACACCCTACACCCTACACGCTACACGCTACACTCTACACCCTACACGCTACACCCTACACTCTACACCGTACACTACACGCTACACGCTACACTCTACACCCTACACCCTACACGCTACGCGCTACACTCTACACCCTACACGCTACACTCTAAACTCTACATGCTACACGCTACACTCTACACTCTACACGCTACACGCTACACCCTACACCCTACACGCTACACGCTACACTCTACAACCTACACGCTACACGCTACACTCCACACGCAACACGCTACACTCTACAACCTACACTCTACACGCTACACGCTACACTCTACACCCTACACTCTACACGCTACACGCTACACTGTACACCCTACATGCAACACGCTACACTCTACACCCTACACGCTACACTCTACACGCTACACGCTACATGCTACACTCTACACTCTACACCATACACCCTACACGCTACACACTATACTCTACACCCTACACGCTACACTCTACACGCTACACGCTACACGCTACACTCTACACGCTACACTCTACACCCTACATGCAACACGCTACACTCTACACCCTACACCCTACACGCTACACGCTACACCCTACACGCTACACGTTACACTCTACACCCTACACCCTACACACTACACCCTACACGCTACACGTTACACTCTACACCCTACACGCTACACTCTACACCCTGCTCCCTACACGCTACACGCTACACCCTACACGCTACACGCTACACCCTACACACTACACGTTACACTCTACACCCTACACTCTACACCCTACACTCTACACGCTACACTCTACACCCTACACTCTGCACTCTACACCCTACACCCTACACGCTACACTCTACACCCTACACCCTACACGCTACACACTACACGCTACACGCTACACCATACACGCTACACGCTACACCCTACACGCTACATGTTACACTCTACACCCTGCACCCTACACGCTACACGCTACACCCTACACGCTACACGCTACACCCTACACACTACACGTTACACTCTACACCCTACACTCTACACCCTACACTCTACACGCTACACTCTACACCCTACACTCTGCACTCTGCACCCTACACCCTACACACTACACGCTACACTCTACACCCTACACGCTACACGCTACACCCTACACCCTACACCCTACACGCTACAATCTACACGCTACACGCTACACCCTATACGCTAGACGCTACACTCTACACGCTACACGATACACGCTACACCCTACACGCTACACCCTACACTCTACACCCTACACCCTACACGCTACACTCTACACGCTACACCCTACACTCTACACCCTACACCCTACACGCTACATGCTACACCCTACACGCTACACGTTACACTCTACACCCTACACCCTACACTCTACACCCTACACCCTACTCTCTACACGCTATATTCTACACCCTACACGCTACACTCTACACCCTACACGCTACACGCTACACTCTACACCCTAGACGCTACACTCTATACCCTACACTCTACACGCTACACCCTACACCCTACACTCTACATGCTACACCCTACACCCTACACTCTACATGCTACACGCTACACGCTACATGCTACACGCTACACCCTACACGCTACACGCTACACACTACATGCTACACCCTACACCCTACACCCTACACGCTACACGCTACACTCTACACCCTACACGCTACACCCTACACCCTACACGCTACACGCTACACTCTACACCCTACACGCTACACCCTACACTCTACACCCTACACGCTACACCCTACACTCTACACCCTACACGCTATACGCTACACTCTACACCCTGCACGCTACACGCTACACCCTACACGCTACACTCTACACCCTACACGCTACACCCTACACTCTACACCCTACACGCTACACGCTACACTCTACACCCTACACGCTACACCCGACACTCTACACCCTACACCCTACACGCTACTCGCTACACTCTACACCCTACCCGCTACACTCTACACGCTACACGCTACACTCTACACCATACACGCTACACCCTACACTCTACACCCTACACCCTACACGCTATACCCGACACCCTACACCCTACATGCTTCACCCTACACGCTACACTCTACACTGTACACTCTACACCCTACACGCTACACCCTACACTCTACACCCTCCACCCTACACGCTACACGCTACACTCTACACGCTACACCCTACACGCTACACGCTACACTCTACACCCTACACGCAACACCCTACACTCTACACCCTACACCCTAAACCCTACACGCTACACCCTACACGCTACACTCTACACCCTACACCCTACACTCTACACCCTACACGCTACACGCTACACTCTACACCCTACACCCTACACACGCTACACGCTACACGCTACACTCTACACCCTACACGCTACACTCTACACCCTACACGCTACAGCCTACACGCTACACGCTACACTCTACACCCTACAAGCTACACGCTACACGCTACACCCTACACTCTACACCCTACACCCTACATGCTACACTCTACACCCTACACGGTACACCCTACAATCTACACGCTACATGCTACACTCTACACTCTACACCCTACACCCTACACGCTACATGCTACACTCTACACCCTACACGCTACACTCTACACCCTACACGCTACACGCTACACTCTACACTCTACACCCTACACGCTACATGCTACACGCTACACTCTACACCCTACACGCTACACGCTAGGGTGTAGAGTGTAATATGTAGCGTGTAGTTTGTAGCGTTTAGCTTGTAGGGTGTAGCGTGTAGCGTGTGGGGTGTAGAGTGTAGCGTGTAGCGTGTAGCATGTAGGGTGTAGGGTGTAGAGTGTAGAGTGTAGCGTGTAGGGTGTAGAGTGTAGGGTGTAGCGTGTAGGGTGTAGAGTGTAGCGTGTAGGGTGTATCGTGTAGCATGTAGGGTGTAGGGTGTGGAGTGTAGGGTGTAGCGTGTAGGGTGTAGAGTGTAGCGTGTAGCGTGTAGGGTGTAGGGTGTAGAGTGTAGGGTGTAGCGTGTAGGGTGTAGAGTGTAGCGTGTAGGGTGTAGCGTGTAGCGTGTAGGGTGTAGAGTGTAGGGTGTAGCGTGTAGGGTGTAGAGTGTAGGGTGTAGCGTGTAGGGTGTAGAGTTTAGCGTGTAGCGTGTAGGGTGTAGGGTGTAGGGTGTAGCGTATAGGGTGTAGAGTGTAGCGTGTAGCGTGTAGGGTGTAGGGTGTAGCGTGTAGTGTGTAGCGTGTAGCGTGTAGGGTGTAGCATGTAGCATGTAGCGTGTAGCGTGTAGCATGTAGAGTGTAGGGTGTAGGGTGTAGGGTGTAGCATGTAGAGTGTAGGGTGTAGGGTGTAGCGTGTAGAGTGTAGGGTATAGAGTGTAGCGTCTAGGGTGTAGAGTGTAGCGTGTAGCGTGTAGGGTGTAGAGTTTAGCGTGTAGGGTGTAGAATATAGCGTGTAGAGAGTAGGGTGTAGGGTGTAGAGTGTAGGGTGTAGGGTGTAGAGTGTAACGTGTAGCGTGTAGGGTGTAGCGTGTAGCGTGTAGGGTGTAGGGTGTAGAGTGTAGGGTGTAGCGTGTAGGGTGCAGCGTGTAGCGTGTAGCGTGTAGGGTGTAGGGTGTAGAGTGTAGGGTGTAGTGTGTAGGGTGTAGCGTGTATTGTGTAGCGTGTAGAGTGTAGCGTCTAGCGTATAGGGTGTAGCGTGTAGCGTGTAGATTGTAGCGTGTAGGGTGTAGGGTGTAGCGTCTAGCGTGTAGGGTGTAGATTGTAGCGTGTAGCGTGTAGGGTGTAGGGTGTAGAGTGCAGAGTGTAGGGTGTAGAGTGTAACGTGTAGTGTGTAGGGTGTAGCGTGTAGCGTGTAGTGTGTAGCGTGTAGGGTGTAGGGTAAAGAGTGTAGCATGTAGGGTGTAGCATGTAGCGTGTAGGGTGTAGGGTGTATAGTGTAGAGTGTAGCGTGTAGTGTGAAGCATGCAGGGTGTCGGGTATAGCGTGTAGGGTGTAGGGTGTAGAGTGTAGGGTGTAGCGTGTATGGTGTAGAGTGTAGCGTGTAGAGTGTAGCGTGTAGGGTGTAGGGTGTAGCGTGTAGCGTGCAGAGTGTAGCATGTAGGGTGTAGAGTGTAGCGTGTTGTGTGTAGGGTGTAGCGTGTAGGGTGTAGAGTATAGTGTGTAGCGTGTAGGGTGTAGGGTGTAGAGTGTAGGGTGTAGCGTGTAGCGTGTAGGGTGTAGGGTGTAGATTGTAGCGTGTAGGGTGTAGGGTGTAGCGTGTAGCGTGTAGGGTGTAGGGTGTAGAGTGTAGCGTGTAGCGTGTAGGGTGTAGGGTGTAGAGTGTAGAGTGTAGGGTGTAGAGTGTAGCGTGTAGAGTGTAGGGTGTAGAGTGTAGGGTGTAGAGTGTAACGTGTAGCGTGTATTGTGTAGCGTGTAGCATGTAGGGTGTAGCGTGTAGCGTGAAGGGTGCAGGGTGTAGAGTGTAGCGTGTAGGGTGTAGAGTGTAACGTGTAGCGTGTAGGGTGTAGCATGTAGCGTGTAGGGTGTAGGGTGTAGAGTGTAACGTGTAGCGTGTTGGGTGTAGCGTGTAGGGTGTAGCGTGTAGTGTGTAGCGTGTAGAGTGTAGGGTGTAGAGTGTAGCGTGTAGGTTGTAGCATGTAGCGTGTAGGGTGTAGGGTGTAGAGTGTAGAGTGTAGCGTCTAGCGTATAGGGTGTAGCGTGTAGATTGTAGCGTGTAGGGTGTAGGGTGTAGGGTGTAGCGTGTAGCGTGTAGCGTGTAGGGTGTAGGGTGTAGAGTGTAGGGTGTAGAGTGTAGCATGTAGGGTGTAGCATGTAGCGTGTAGGGTGTAGGGTGTATAGTGTAGAGTGTAGCGTGTAGTGTGAAGCATGCAGGGTGTAGGGTGTCGGGTATAGCGTGTAGGGTGTAGGGTGTAGAGTGTAGGGTGTAGCGTGTATGGTGTAGAGTGTAGCGTGTAGAGTGTAGCGTGTAGGGTGTAGCGTGTAGCGTGCAGAGTGTAGCGTGTAGGGTGTAGAGTGTAGCGTGTTGCGTGTAGGGTGTAGCGTGTAGGGTGTAGAGTATAGTGTGTAGCGTGTAGGGTGTAGGGTGTAGAGTGTAGGGTGTAGCGTGTAGCGTGTAGGGTGTAGGGTGTAGATTGTAGCGTGTAGGGTGTAGGGTGTAGCGTGTAGCGTGTAGGGTGTAGGGTGTAGAGTGTAGCGTGTAGCGTGTAGGGTGTAGGGTGTAGAGTGTAGAGTGTAGGGTGTAGAGTGTAGCGTGTAGAGTGTAGGGTGTAGAGTGTAGGGTGTAGGGTGTAGAGTGTAACGTGTAGCGTGTAGGGTGTAGCGTGTAGCGTGTAGGGTGTAGGGTGTGGAGTGTAACGTGTAGCGTGTAGGGTGTAGCGTGTAGCGTGTAGGGTGTAGCGTGTAGTGTGTAGCGTGTAGAGTGTAGGGTGTAGAGTGTAGCGTGTAGGTTGTAGCATGTAGCGTGTAGGGTGTAGGGTGTAGAGTGTAGCGTGTAGGTTGTAGCATGTAGCGTGTAGGGTGTAGGGTGTAGAGTGTAGCGTGTAGGGTGCAGCATGTAGGGTGTAGGGTGTCGGGTATAGCGTGTAGGGTGTAGGGTGTAGAGTGTAGGGTGTAGCGTGTATGGTGTAGAGTGTAGCGCGTAGCGTGCAGAGTGTAGCGTGCAGGGTGTAGGGTGTAGCGTGTAGGGTGTAGAGTGTAGCGTGTAGGGTGTAGAGTGTAGCGTGTTGCGTGTAGGGTGTAGAGTGTAGCGTGTAGCGTGTAGCGTGTAGAGTGTAGCGTGTAGAGTGTAGCGTGTAGCGTGTAGCATATAGAGTGTAGGGTGTAGCGTGTAGGGTGTAGAGTGTAGGGTGTAGCGTGTAGGGTGTAGAGTGTAGCGTGTAGCGTGTAGCGTGTAGGGTGTAGGGTGTAGGGTGTAGCGTGTAGGGTGTAGAGTGTAGCGTGTAGCGTGTAGGGTGTAGGCTGTAGGGTGTAGCGTGTAGAGTGTAGGGTGTAGAGTGTAGCGTGTAGGGTGTAGCATGTAGCGTGTAGGGTGTAGGGTGTAGAGTGTAGAGTGTAGCGTGTAGGGTGAAGCATGTAGGGTGTAGGGTGTCGGGTATAGCGTGTAGGGTGTAGGGTGTAGAGTGTAGGGTGTAGCGTGTATGGTGTAGTGTAGCGTGTAGCGTGCAGAGCATAGCGTGTAGGGTGTAGCGTGTAGCGTGCAGAGTGTAGCGTGTAGGGTGTAGAGTGTAGCGTGTTGCGTGTAGGGTGTAGAGTGTAGCGTGTATAGTGTAGAGTGTAGCGTGTAGCGTGTAGAGTGTAGCGTGTAGGGTGTAGAGTGTAGCGTGTTGCGTGCAGGGTGTAGAGTGTAGCGTGTATAGTGTAGAGTGTAGCGTGTAGCGTGTAGGGTGTAGGGTGTAGAGTGTAGAGTGTAGCATGTAGCGTGTAGCGTGTAGAGTGTAGCGTGTAGCGTGTAGAGTGTAGGGTGTAGCGTGTAGCGTGTAGCGTGTAGAGTGTAGGGTGTAGAGTGTAGCGTGTAGCGTGTAGAGTGTAGAGTGTAGCGTGTAGCGTGTAGGGTGTAGAGTGTAGCGTGTAGCGTGTAGGGTGTAGGGTGTAGAGTGTAGCGTGTAGCGTGTAGAGTGTACGGTGTAGAGTGTAGGGTGTAGCGTGTAGGGTGTAGAGTGTAGCGTGTAGCGTGTAGCGTGTAGGGTTAAGCTACACACTACACACTAAACACAAAAAGAAAAGGATATGCAAACCAATGGGATCCACGTTAAATAGTCAATTTTATTGTACAAAAATAGTAATCCACAAACAGAACCAGGCAAAACATACATTTAAAAACATTTAAAACACTAGTATGGCTGAATAGGCCATAAGTAATTTTACCCGAGGGAATGAAGGAAGCTAATACTTTACAGCATATGTGAGACAGGAGAAATAACCAGAGAGAAAAAATTGCTAGGTATGCGGGTACACCAATCTTAGTCAAATCTACATATAAGAAGCCTATTGTTTACTGCCAACTGTGACCCCCTGAGTAGTATGACAGGAAACATATACTGCAGCCTAGTATCTGGAAGAAATACATCATGGATCCTATTTTGTTCAACACAGCATGCGTGCGCACAGTTGGTAAGCAAATGAAAGCAGACCCCTATAGAAAGGTAATCAGGGAAATAGATGTGCTGCAGTACTACAAAATCCTAGTTATTTGGATAAATGTATGCATACAGACGCCTTGTGGAAATACAAAGAATCAGGATCCAGTGTCCTAAGGCTTGGAAAAATGCCAGGCCATGCATGAAGTAAATAGGTGTAATTCCATAGCAGTTGTAAAGATAAGTTACCCAAGTCCTGTCCCTCGGGAAAAAAACAAAGGAAGCCCTTTACCCCACGCGTATCGACGCTACTCAAGCGTCTTCATCAGAGGAAAAAGTGACACCCTACACGCTACACGCTACACTCTACACTCTACACGCTACACTCTACACCCTACTCGCTACACCCTACACTCTACACGCTACATGCTACACTCTACACCCTACACAATACACGCTACTTGCTACACCCTACATGCTACACTCTACACGCTACACGCTACACGCTACACCCTACACGGTACACCCTACACCCTACACCCTACACGCTACAATCTACACGCTACACGCTACACACTATACGCTACACGCTAGACGCTACACTCTACACGCTACACGCTACACGCTACGCCCTACACGCTACACCCTACACTCTACACCCTACAACCTACACGCTACACGCTACACGCTACACCCTACACGCTACACCCTACACTCTACACCCTACACCCTACACGCTACACGCTACACGCTACACCCTACACGCTACACCCTACACTCTACACCCTACACGCTACACCCTACACACTACACGTTACACTCTACACCCTACACCCTACACTCTACACCCTACACCCTACTCTCTACACTCTACACTCTACACCCTACACGCTACACTCTACACCCTACACCCTACACGCTACACGCTACACTCTACACGCTAAACGCTACAGCTTATACCCTACACTCTACACCGTACACCCTACATGCTACACTCTACACCCTACACGCTACACCCTACACCCTACACCCTACATGCTACACCCTACACTCTACACCCTACACCCTACACGCTACACCCTACGCCCTGCACGCCACACACTACACTCTACACGCTACACCCTACACCCTACACTGTACACCCTACACCCTACACGCTACACGCTACACTCTACACGCTACACCCTACACTCTACACCCTACACCCTACACGCTATACGCTACACTCTACACCTGCACGCTACACGCTGCACCCTACACGCTACACTCTACACCCTACACGCTACACCCTACACTCTACACCCTACACCCTACACACTACACGCTACTCGCTACACTCTACACCCTACACGCTACACTCTACACTCTACTCCCTACTCTCTACACGCTACACTCTATACCCTACACTCTACACGCTACGCGCTACACGCTACACACTACACACTACACGCTACACTTTACACTCTACACGCTACACACTACACGCTACACGCTACACTCTACACCCTACACCCTACTCTACATGCTACACGCTACACGGTACATGATACACGCTACACCCTACTCGCTACACGCTACACCCTACACGCTACACGCTACACTCCACACCCTACACGCTACATCCTACACCCTTCTCCCTACACTCTACACGCTACACGCTACACCCTACACCCTACACTGTACACCCTACACCCTACACGCTACACTCTACACTCTGCTCCCTACTCTCTACACGCTACACTCTATACCCTACACTGTACACGCTACGCGCTACACGCTACACACTACACGCTACACCCTACACGCTACACTTTACACTCTACACGCTACACTCCACACTCTACACACTACACTCTACACCCTACACCCTACACCCTACTCTACATGCTACACGCTACACGCTACATGCTACACCCTACACGCTTCACCCTACACCCTACACGCTACACGCTACACGCTACACTCTACACCCTACACTCTACACCCTACACGCTACACGCTACACGCTACACTCTACACGCTAAACGCTACAGCTTATACCCTACACTCTACACCGTACACCCTACACGCTACACTCTACACCCTACACGCTACACCCTACACCCTACACCCTACATGCTACACCCTACACTCTACACCCTACACCCTACACGCTACACTCTACACCCTACACCCTACTCTACATGCTACACGCTACACGGTACATGATACACGCTACACCCTACACGCTACACGCTACACCCTACACGCTACACGCTACACGCTACACTCTACACCCTACACGCTACACCCTACACCCTACTCCCTACACTCTACACGCTACACGCTACACCCTACACCCTACACTGTACACCCTACACTCTGCACGCTACACTCTACACTCTGCTCCCTACTCTCTACACGCTACACTCTAAACCCTACACTCTACACGCTACACCCTACACCCTACACTCTACATGCTACACCCTACACCCTACACTCTACTTGCTACCCGCTACATGCTACATGCTACACGCTACACCCTACACGCTACACTCTACACCCTACACCCTACACGCTACACTCTACACCCTACACGCTACACCCTACACTCTACACCCTCCACCCTACACGCTACACGCTACACTCTACACGCTACACCCTACACGCTACACGCTACACTCTACACCCTACACGCAACACCCTACACTCTACACCCTACACCCTAAACCCTACACGCTACACCCTACACGCTACACTCTACACCCTACACTCTACACCCTACACGCTACACGCTACACTCTACACCCTACACCCTACACACGCTACACGCTACACGCTACACTCTACACCCTACACGCTACACTCTACACCCTACACGCTACACCCTACACTCTACACGCTACATGCTACACTCTACACCCTACACCCTACATGATACATGCTACACCCTACACGCTACAGCCTACACGCTACACGCTACACTCTACACCCTACAAGCTACACGCTACACGCTACACCCTACACTCTACACCCTACACCCTACATGCTACACTCTACACCCTACACGGTACACCCTACAATCTACACGCTACATGCTACACTCTACACTCTACACCCTACACCCTACACGCTACATGCTACACTCTACACCCTACACGCTACACTCTACACCCTACACGCTACACGCTACACTCTACACTCTACACCCTACACGCTACATGCTACACGCTACACTCTACACCCTACACGCTACACGCTAGGGTGTAGAGTGTAATATGTAGCGTGTAGTTTGTAGCGTTTAGCTTGTAGGGTGTAGCGTGTAGCGTGTGGGGTGTAGAGTGTAGCGTGTAGCGTGTAGCATGTAGGGTGTAGAGTGTAGAATGTAGCGTGTAGGGTGTAGAGTGTAGGGTGTAGGATGTAGAGTGTAGGGTTTAGAGTGTAATGTGTAGCGTGTAGGGTGTAGCGTGTAGCATGTAGGGTGTAGGGTGTGGAGTGTAGGGTGTAGCGTGTAGGGTGTAGAGTGTAGCGTGTAGCGTGTAGGGTGTAGGGTGTAGAGTAAAGGGTGTAGCGTGTAGGGTGTGGAGTGTAGCGTGTAGGGTGTAGCGTGTAGCGTGTAGGGTGTAGAGTGTAGGGTGTAGCGTGTAGGGTGTAGAGTGTAGGGTGTAGCGTGTAGGGTGTAGAGTTTAGCGTGTAGCGTGTAGGGTGTAGGGTGTAGGGTGTAGCGTATAGGGTGTAGAGTGTAGCGTGTAGCGTGTAGGGTGTAGGGTGTAGCGTGTAGTGTGTAGCGTGTAGCGTGTAGGGTGTAGCGTGTAGCATGTAGCGTGTAGCGTGTAGCATGTAGAGTGTAGGGTGTAGGGTGTAGGGTGTAGCATGTAGAGTGTAGGGTGTAGGGTGTAGCGTGTAGAGTGTAGGGTATAGAGTGTAGCGTCTAGGGTGTAGAGTGTAGCGTGTAGCGTGTAGGGTGTAGAGTTTAGCGTGTAGGGTGTAGAATATAGTGTGTAGAGAGTAGGGTGTAGGGTGTAGAGTGTAGGGTGTAGGGTGTAGAGTGTAACGTGTAGCGTGTAGGGTGTAGCGTGTAGCGTGTAGGGTGTAGGGTGTAGAGTGTAGGGTGTAGCGTGTAGGATGTAGCGTGTAGCGTGTAGGGTGTAGGGTGTAGAGTGTAGCGTGTAGCGTGTAGGGTGTAGGGTGTAGAGTGTAGAGTGTAGGGTGTAGAGTGTAGCGTGTAGAGTGTAGGGTGTAGAGTGTAGGGTGTAGAGTGTAACGTGTAGCGTGTATTGTGTAGCGTGTAGCATGTAGGGTGTAGCGTGTAGCGTGAAGGGTGCAGGGTGTAGAGTGTAGCGTGTAGGGTGTAGAGTGTAACGTGTAGCGTGTAGGGTGTAGCATGTAGCGTGTAGGGTGTAGGGTGTAGAGTGTAACGTGTAGCGTGTATGGTGTAGAGTGTAGCGCGTAGCGTGCAGAGTGTAGCGTGCAGGGTGTAGGGTGTAGCGTGTAGGGTGTAGAGTGTAGCGTGTTGCGTGTAGGGTGTAGAGTGTAGCGTGTAGCGTGTAGCGTGTAGAGTGTAGCGTGTAGAGTGTAGCGTGTAGCGTGTAGCATGTAGAGTGTAGGGTGTAGCGTGTAGGGTGTAGAGTGTAGGGTGTAGCGTGTAGGGTGTAGAGTGTAGCGTGTAGCGTGTAGCGTGTAGGGTGTAGGGTGTAGGGTGTAGCGTGTAGGGTGTAGAGTGTAGCGTGTAGCGTGTAGGGTGTAGGCTGTAGGGTGTAGCGTGTAGAGTGTAGGGTGTAGAGTGTAGCGTGTAGGGTGTAGCATGTAGCGTGTAGGGTGTAGGGTGTAGAGTGTAGAGTGTAGCGTGTAGGGTGAAGCATGTAGGGTGTAGGGTGTCGGGTATAGCGTGTAGGGTGTAGGGTGTAGAGTGTAGGGTGTAGCGTGTATGGTGTAGTGTAGCGTGTAGCGTGCAGAGCATAGCGTGTAGGGTGTAGCGTGTAGCGTGCAGAGTGTAGCGTGTAGGGTGTAGAGTGTAGCGTGTTGCGTGTAGGGTGTAGAGTGTAGCGTGTATAGTGTAGAGTGTAGCGTGTAGCGTGTAGAGTGTAGCGTGTAGGGTGTAGAGTGTAGCGTGTTGCGTGTAGGGTGTAGAGTGTAGCGTGTATAGTGTAGAGTGTAGCGTGTAGCGTGTAGAGTGTAGCGTGTAGGGTGTAGAGTATAGCGTGTAGCGTGTAGGGTGTAGGGTGTAGAGTGTAGAGTGTAGCATGTAGCGTGTAGCGTGTAGAGTGTAGCGTGTAGCGTGTAGAGTGTAGGGTGTAGCGTGTAGCGTGTAGCGTGTAGAGTGTAGGGTGTAGAGTGTAGCGTGTAGCGTGTAGAGTGTAGCGTGTAGCGTGTAGGGTGTAGAGTGTAGCGTGTAGCGTGTAGGGTGTAGGGTGTAGAGTGTAGCGTGTAGCGTGTAGAGTGTACGGTGTAGAGTGTAGGGTGTAGCGTGTAGGGTGTAGAGTGTAGCGTGTAGCGTGTAGCGTGTAGGGTTAAGCTACACACTACACACTAAACACAAAAAGAAAAGGATATGCAAACCAATGGGATCCACGTTAAATAGTCAATTTTATTGTACAAAAATAGTAATCCACAAACAGAACCAGGCAAAACATACATTTAAAAACATTTAAAACACTAGTATGGCTGAATAGGCCATAAGTAATTTTACCCGAGGGAATGAAGGAAGCTAATACTTTACAGCATATGTGAGACAGGAGAAATAACCAGAGAGAAAAAATTGCTAGGTATGCGGGTACACCAATCTTAGTCAAATCTACATATAAGAAGCCTATTGTTTACTGCCAACTGTGACCCCCTGAGTACTATGACAGGAAACATATACTGCAGCCTAGTATCTGGAAGAAATACATCATGGATCCTATTTTGTTCAACACAGCATGCGTGCGCACAGTTGGTAAGCAAATGAAAGCAGACCCCTATAGAAAGGTAATCAGGGAAATAGATGTGCTGCAGTACTACAAAATCCTAGTTATTTGGATAAATGTATGCATACAGACGCCTTGTGGAAATACAAAGAATCAGACCAATTTCACTACTAAATACCGACATTAAAGCATATGCAAAAATCATAGCAAATAGACTACAACACATTATTCCAGATGTTGTTCACCCTGATCAGGTAGGTTTTGTCAAACAAAGACAAACATACGATAGCACTAGACGGGTGTTGAATCTTCTTTCTCTATGTAACCGTAGGCAGATTCCCAGTTTATTCATCACTTTAGACGCTGAAAAAGCGTTTGATCGTTTGAGCTGGGACTTTGCATTTGCGGTACTCAAGAAATTAAATTTTAGTCCAAACCTAATCAATAGCATACAAACATTGTACTCTGCCCCTTCAGCCGCTATATTTGTTAACAACATAATGTCAGAACAGTTCCCGATCTCTAACGGCACGAGGCAGGGATGCCCACTTTCCCCTCTGATTTTTATCCTTAGTCTTGAACCGTTAGCTCAGTACATCAGGGACTCTGAAGAGATTAAAGGTATATCCTCAGGCAACATAGATCATAAAATTGGATTATATGCGGATGATATTATCCTAACCTTGTCAAACCCAATTAGCTCAATCAAATACGCTTGGGAAATTATAAAGGACTTTGGTAGAGTTTCTCTCTATAAATTGAACCATTCCAAAACTATTGTACTATCTCTCTATTTATCAACTCAAACGAAACAGATACTACACAGTTCCTACCCTTTCATATGGAACCGTACCCAAACCCCTTACCTGGGCATTTTATTGACGAATGATATACACAATCTATACAAGATCAACGCTGATCACGTTTATAACGAAATAGAACAAACTATTAAAACCATTTCAAAATCCCCTTCCTCATGGCTTGGAAAAATTACCTTGTATAAAATGCTTCTCCTTCCTAAAATTCTATATTTCTTTAGGAATGTCCCCCTACCACTTCCCAATCTTATTTTACAAAATTTGATTAAACAAATGAACAGATTTATATGGCCTAGGGGGAAATCGAGGATAAAAAAACAAATTTTGATTCGCTCTAAAGAGAACGGGGGAATTGCTCTTCCGGATATAAGCGCATATTACCACTCCAGTATCCTTGACCAAACCAAATTATGGTTCAGGAATACTGAAAATTTGGAATGGCCCAAAATGGAATTAACCTCCATGCCCAACCAGGAACCCCTTTTATATCTATATAGATTCTTTATAAAGCATCAGAAAGTTGAGAGTATTCATAATCCCATCATCAAGGCGGCAGTTCAAAGCTGGATACATTTTCAAGCTCATAAATCCAACAGACCTCCTCATCCTGTCTACCCACTCCCCATTTCATACTTGCTCCCGGTTAGGCCCACACTTAGATTTCGTTTTGAAAAGTGGTCGACACTAGGGATTAAGTATATCCATGATATGCTGGAAGCTAATAAATTTGTTCCCTTTCAAATACTGAAAGATAAATTTAAGATTGAGAGTTGTGAATTTATGAATTATTATTTGCTTAAAGAGGAGTATAAAAGATTAGAACTAAACACTCCCCAAAAAATATTACTTAATCAAACTGCCATTAATTTTTTCAAAACCCCACCTCTAAAAAACAAGAGCTGTCTGAGGTCCTTCTATAATATATTGACTGACAAATATACTTTTAGCAGCTCGGGTTCCTTTGAGAAATGGGCACAAAGATTAAATAAAACAATTTCACCATCTCAATGGACACAATCATTCAAATTAGCTACGAAAGCCTCCAGATGCTCGAATACCCTGGAAACCCATTATAAACTAATTCAGAGATATTATTTAACTCCCAATAGACTTAAACATTTTATTAAGGGTCATGATGGGATGTGTTGGAGGAAATGTGGTCAGTCAGCAGATTTGCTACATGTTTTCTGGTCCTGTCCCCTTCTGAAAAATTTCTGGTCTGAGATTTTCTTAATAATTTCACTTCTGACTGGGGAAACTATATTGCCATGCCCTGATATGGCCTTATTGCTTATTAATCTACATCAATTCAAAATGGACAGATTTCTAACAGCTCATGTTCTAATGTCCGCAAGCTATTTGATTGTGAAAGAGTGGAATAACATTCGCCCGCCCAACGTGAAACATTTGATATTGTTGATCGATAGACATTTTGTATATGAGGAAATTTATTATACTAATCTTCTATCCAAAGATCGTTTTCATGCCAGATGGGGTAAATGGTCACAATTAAAAAAGCAATTTGACGGTTTCTTTTCCTGATTGTACACTTGTACCTGCTATAGAATATTTACTACAGTTATACAGATACAGTTATGTTTTGTTATTCGTTTTCTTTGTTTAAACTCAATAAAAATCTAATTGAAATGAAATACAAAGAATCAGGATCCAGTGTCCTAAGGCTTGGAAAAATGCCAGGCCATGCATGAAGTAAATAGGTGTAATTCCATAGCAGTTGTAAAGATAAGTTACCCAAGTCCTGTCCCTCGGGAAAAAAACAAAGGAAGCCCTTTACCCCACGCGTATCGACGCTACTCAAGCGTCTTCATCAGAGGAAAAAGTGACACCCTACACGCTACACGCTACACTCTACACTCTACACGCTACACTCTACACCCTACACGCTACACCCTACACTCTACACGCTACATGCTACACTCTACACCCTACACAATACACGCTACTTGCTACACCCTACATGCTACACTCTACACGCTACACGCTACACGCTACACCCTACACGGTACACCCTACACCCTACACCCTACACGCTACAATCTACACGCTACACGCTACACACTATACGCTACACGCTAGACGCTACACTCTACACGCTACACGCTACACGCTACGCCCTACACGCTACACCCTACACTCTACACCCTACAACCTACACGCTACACGCTACACGCTACACGCTACACCCTACACGCTACACCCTACACTCTACACCCTACACCCTACACGCTACACGCTACACGCTACACCCTACACGCTACACCCTACACTCTACACCCTACACGCTACACCCTACACACTACACGTTACACTCTACACCCTACACCCTACACTCTACACCCTACACCCTACTCTCTACACTCTACACTCTACACCCTACACGCTACACTCTACACCCTACACCCTACACGCTACACGCTACACTCTACACGCTAAACGCTACAGCTTATACCCTACACTCTACACCGTACACCCTACATGCTACACTCTACACCCTACACGCTACACCCTACACCCTACACCCTACATGCTACACCCTACACTCTACACCCTACACCCTACACGCTACACCCTACGCCCTGCACGCCACACACTACACTCTACACGCTACACCCTACACCCTACACTGTACACCCTACACCCTACACGCTACACGCTACACTCTACACGCTACACCCTACACTCTACACCCTACACCCTACACGCTATACGCTACACTCTACACCTGCACGCTACACGCTGCACCCTACACGCTACACTCTACACCCTACACGCTACACCCTACACTCTACACCCTACACCCTACACACTACACGCTACTCGCTACACTCTACACCCTACACGCTACACTCTACACTCTACTCCCTACTCTCTACACGCTACACTCTATACCCTACACTCTACACGCTAAACGCTACAGCTTATACCCTACACTCTACACCGTACACCCTACATGCTACACTCTACACCCTACACGCTACACCCTACACCCTACACCCTACATGCTACACCCTACACTCTACACCCTACACCCTACACGCTACACCCTACGCCCTGCACGCCACACACTACACTCTACACGCTACACCCTACACCCTACACTGTACACCCTACACCCTACACGCTACACGCTACACTCTACACGCTACACCCTACACTCTACACCCTACACGCTATACGCTACACTCTACACCTGCACGCTACACGCTGCACCCTACACGCTACACTCTACACCCTACACGCTACACGCTACACTCTACACTCTACACCCTACACGCTACATGCTACACGCTACACTCTACACCCTACACGCTACACGCTAGGGTGTAGAGTGTAATATGTAGCGTGTAGTTTGTAGCGTTTAGCTTGTAGGGTGTAGCGTGTAGCGTGTGGGGTGTAGAGTGTAGCGTGTAGCGTGTAGCATGTAGGGTGTAGAGTGTAGAATGTAGCGTGTAGGGTGTAGAGTGTAGGGTGTAGGATGTAGAGTGTAGGGTTTAGAGTGTAATGTGTAGCGTGTAGGGTGTAGCGTGTAGCATGTAGGGTGTAGGGTGTGGAGTGTAGGGTGTAGCGTGTAGGGTGTAGAGTGTAGCGTGTAGCGTGTAGGGTGTAGGGTGTAGAGTAAAGGGTGTAGCGTGTAGGGTGTAGAGTGTAGCGTGTAGGGTGTAGCGTGTAGCGTGTAGGGTGTAGAGTGTAGGGTGTAGCGTGTAGGGTGTAGAGTGTAGGGTGTAGCGTGTAGGGTGTAGAGTTTAGCGTGTAGCGTGTAGGGTGTAGGGTGTAGAGTGTAGCGTATAGGGTGTAGAGTGTAGCGTGTAGCGTGTAGGGTGTAGGGTGTAGCGTGTAGTGTGTAGCGTGTAGCGTGTAGGGTGTAGCGTGTAGCATGTAGCGTGTAGCGTGTAGCATGTAGAGTGTAGGGTGTAGGGTGTAGGGTGTAGCATGTAGAGTGTAGGGTGTAGGGTGTAGCGTGTAGAGTGTAGGGTATAGAGTGTAGCGTCTAGGGTGTAGAGTGTAGCGTGTAGCGTGTAGGGTGTAGAGTTTAGCGTGTAGGGTGTAGAATATAGCGTGTAGAGAGTAGGGTGTAGGGTGTAGAGTGTAGGGTGTAGGGTGTAGAGTGTAACGTGTAGCGTGTAGGGTGTAGCGTGTAGCGTGTAGGGTGTAGGGTGTAGAGTGTAGGGTGTAGCGTGTAGGGTGTAGCGTGTAGCGTGTAGGGTGTAGGGTGTAGAGTGTAGCGTGTAGCGTGTAGGGTGTAGGGTGTAGAGTGTAGAGTGTAGGGTGTAGAGTGTAGCGTGTAGAGTGTAGGGTGTAGAGTGTAGGGTGTAGAGTGTAACGTGTAGCGTGTATTGTGTAGCGTGTAGCATGTAGGGTGTAGCGTGTAGCGTGAAGGGTGCAGGGTGTAGAGTGTAGCGTGTAGGGTGTAGAGTGTAACGTGTAGCGTGTAGGGTGTAGCATGTAGCGTGTAGGGTGTAGGGTGTAGAGTGTAACGTGTAGCGTGTATGGTGTAGAGTGTAGCGCGTAGCGTGCAGAGTGTAGCGTGCAGGGTGTAGGGTGTAGCGTGTAGGGTGTAGAGTGTAGCGTGTAGGGTGTAGAGTGTAGCGTGTTGCGTGTAGGGTGTAGAGTGTAGCGTGTAGCGTGTAGCGTGTAGAGTGTAGCGTGTAGAGTGTAGCGTGTAGCGTGTAGCATGTAGAGTGTAGGGTGTAGCGTGTAGGGTGTAGAGTGTAGGGTGTAGCGTGTAGGGTGTAGAGTGTAGCGTGTAGCGTGTAGCGTGTAGGGTGTAGGGTGTAGGGTGTAGCGTGTAGGGTGTAGAGTGTAGCGTGTAGCGTGTAGGGTGTAGGCTGTAGGGTGTAGCGTGTAGAGTGTAGGGTGTAGAGTCTAGCGTGTAGGGTGTAGCATGTAGCGTGTAGGGTGTAGGGTGTAGAGTGTAGAGTGTAGCGTGTAGGGTGAAGCATGTAGGGTGTAGGGTGTCGGGTATAGCGTGTAGGGTGTAGGGTGTAGAGTGTAGGGTGTAGCGTGTATGGTGTAGTGTAGCGTGTAGCGTGCAGAGCATAGCGTGTAGGGTGTAGCGTGTAGCGTGCAGAGTGTAGCGTGTAGGGTGTAGAGTGTAGCGTGTTGCGTGTAGGGTGTAGAGTGTAGTGTGTATAGTGTAGAGTGTAGCGTGTAGCGTGTAGAGTGTAGCGTGTAGGGTGTAGAGTGTAGCGTGTTGCGTGTAGGGTGTAGAGTGTAGCGTGTATAGTGTAGAGTGTAGCGTGTAGCGTGTAGAGTGTAGCGTGTAGGGTGTAGAGTATAGCGTGTAGCGTGTAGGGTGTAGGGTGTAGAGTGTAGAGTGTAGCATGTAGCGTGTAGCGTGTAGAGTGTAGCGTGTAGCGTGTAGAGTGTAGGGTGTAGCGTGTAGCGTGTAGCGTGTAGAGTGTAGGGTGTAGAGTGTAGCGTGTAGCGTGTAGAGTGTAGCGTGTAGCGTGTAGGGTGTAGAGTGTAGCGTGTAGCGTGTAGGGTGTAGGGTGTAGAGTGTAGCGTGTAGCGTGTAGAATGTACGGTGTAGAGTGTAGGGTGTAGCGTGTAGGGTGTAGAGTGTAGCGTGTAGCGTGTAGCGTGTAGGGTTAAGCTACACACTACACACTAAACACAAAAAGAAAAGGATATGCAAACCAATGGGATCCACGTTAAATAGTCAATTTTATTGTACAAAAATAGTAATCCACAAACAGAACCAGGCAAAACATACATTTAAAAACATTTAAAACACTAGTATGGCTGAATAGGCCATAAGTAATTTTACCCGAGGGAATGAAGGAAGCTAATACTTTACAGCATATGTGAGACAGGAGAAATAACCAGAGAGAAAAAATTGCTAGGTATGCGGGTACACCAATCTTAGTCAAATCTACATATAAGAAGCCTATTGTTTACTGCCAACTGTGACCCCCTGAGTAGTATGACAGGAAACATATACTGCAGCCTAGTATCTGGAAGAAATACATCATGGATCCTATTTTGTTCAACACAGCATGCGTGCGCACAGTTGGTAAGCAAATGAAAGCAGACCCCTATAGAAAGGTAATCAGGGAAATAGATGTGCTGCAGTACTACAAAATCCTAGTTATTTGGATAAATGTATGCATACAGACGCCTTGTGGAAATACAAAGAATCAGGATCCAGTGTCCTAAGGCTTGGAAAAATGCCAGGCCATGCATGAAGTAAATAGGTGTAATTCCATAGCAGTTGTAAAGATAAGTTACCCAAGTCCTGTCCCTCGGGAAAAAAACAAAGGAAGCCCTTTACCCCACGCGTATCGACGCTACTCAAGCGTCTTCATCAGAGGAAAAAGTGACACCCTACACGCTACACGCTACACTCTACACTCTACACGCTACACTCTACACCCTACACGCTACACCCTACACTCTACACGCTACATGCTACACTCTACACCCTACACAATACACGCTACTTGCTACACCCTACATGCTACACTCTACACGCTACACGCTACACGCTACACCCTACACGGTACACCCTACACCCTACACCCTACACGCTACAATCTACACGCTACACGCTACACACTATACGCTACACGCTAGACGCTACACTCTACACGCTACACGCTACACGCTACGCCCTACACGCTACACCCTACACTCTACACCCTACAACCTACACGCTACACGCTACACGCTACACGCTACACCCTACACGCTACACCCTACACTCTACACCCTACACCCTACACGCTACACGCTACACGCTACACCCTACACGCTACACCCTACACTCTACACCCTACACCCTACACGCTACACCCTACGCCCTGCACGCCACACACTACACTCTACACGCTACACCCTACACCCTACACTGTACACCCTACACCCTACACGCTACACGCTACACTCTACACGCTACACCCTACACTCTACACCCTACACCCTACACGCTATACGCTACACTCTACACCTGCACGCTACACGCTGCACCCTACACGCTACACTCTACACCCTACATGCTACACTCTACACCCTACACGCTACACTCTACACTCTACTCCCTACTCTCTACACGCTACACTCTATACCCTACACTCTACACGCTACGCGCTACACGCTACACACTACACACTACACGCTACACTTTACACTCTACACGCTACACACTACACGCTACACGCTACACTCTACACCCTACACGCTACACCCTACACTCTACACCCTACACCCTACACACTACACGCTACTCGCTACACTCTACACCCTACACGCTACACTCTACACTCTACTCCCTACTCTCTACACGCTACACTCTATACCCTACACTCTACACGCTACGCGCTACACGCTACACACTACACACTACACGCTACACTTTACACTCTACACGCTACACACTACACGCTACACGCTACACTCTACACCCTACACCCTACTCTACATGCTACACGCTACACGGTACATGATACACGCTACACCCTACTCGCTACACGCTACACCCTACACGCTACACGCTACACTCCACACCCTACACGCTACATCCTACACCCTTCTCCCTACACTCTACACGCTACACGCTACACCCTACACCCTACACTGTACACCCTACACCCTACACGCTACACTCTACACTCTGCTCCCTACTCTCTACACGCTACACTCTATACCCTACACTGTACACGCTACGCGCTACACGCTACACACTACACGCTACACCCTACACGCTACACTTTACACTCTACACGCTACACTCCACACTCTACACACTACACTCTACACCCTACACCCTACACCCTACTCTACATGCTACACGCTACACGCTACATGCTACACCCTACACGCTTCACCCTACACCCTACACGCTACACGCTACACGCTACACTCTACACCCTACACTCTACACCCTACACGCTACACGCTACACGCTACACTCTACACGCTAAACGCTACAGCTTATACCCTACACTCTACACCGTACACCCAACACGCTACACTCTACACCCTACACGCTACACCCTACACCCTACACCCTACATGCTACACCCTACACTCTACACCCTACACCCTACACGCTACACTCTACAGCCGACACCCTACTCTACATGCTACACGCTACACGGTACATGATACACGCTACACCCTACACGCTACACGCTACACCCTACACGCTACACGCTACACGCTACACTCTACACCCTACACGCTACACCCTACACCCTACTCCCTACACTCTACACGCTACACGCTACACCCTACACCCTACACTGTACACCCTACACTCTGCACGCTACACTCTACACTCTGCTCCCTACTCTCTACACGCTACACTCTAAACCCTACACTCTACACGCTACACCCTACACCCTACACTCTACATGCTACACCCTACACCCTACACTCTACTTGCTACCCGCTACATGCTACATGCTACACGCTACACCCTACACGCTACACTCTACACCCTACACCCTACACGCTACACTCTACACCCTACACGCTACACCCTACACTCTACACCCTCCACCCTACACGCTACACGCTACACTCTACACGCTACACCCTACACGCTACACGCTACACTCTACACCCTACACGCAACACCCTACACTCTACACCCTACACCCTAAACCCTACACGCTACACCCTACACGCTACACTCTACACCCTACACTCTACACCCTACACGCTACACGCTACACTCTACACCCTACACCCTACACACGCTACACGCTACACGCTACACTCTACACCCTACACGCTACACTCTACACCCTACACGCTACAC
The DNA here is from genome assembly GCF_051348905.1 of Ranitomeya variabilis. NCBI lineage: Eukaryota > Metazoa > Chordata > Amphibia > Anura > Dendrobatidae > Ranitomeya > Ranitomeya variabilis. The sequence continues at coordinate 92,699 of NW_027508142.1, forward strand.
CCTACACTCTACACGCTACATGCTACACTCTACACCCTACACCCTACATGATACATGCTACACCCTACACGCTACAGCCTACACGCTACACGCTACACTCTACACCCTACAAGCTACACGCTACACGCTACACCCTACACTCTACACCCTACACCCTACATGCTACACTCTACACCCTACACGGTACACCCTACAATCTACACGCTACATGCTACACTCTACACTCTACACCCTACACCCTACACGCTACATGCTACACTCTACACCCTACACGCTACACTCTACACCCTACACGCTACACGCTACACTCTACACTCTACACCCTACACGCTACATGCTACACGCTACACTCTACACCCTACACGCTACACGCTAGGGTGTAGAGTGTAATATGTAGCGTGTAGTTTGTAGCGTTTAGCTTGTAGGGTGTAGCGTGTAGCGTGTGGGGTGTAGAGTGTAGCGTGTAGCGTGTAGCATGTAGGGTGTAGAGTGTAGAATGTAGCGTGTAGGGTGTAGAGTGTAGGGTGTAGGATGTAGAGTGTAGGGTTTAGAGTGTAATGTGTAGCGTGTAGGGTGTAGCGTGTAGCATGTAGGGTGTAGGGTGTGGAGTGTAGGGTGTAGCGTGTAGGGTGTAGAGTGTAGCGTGTAGCGTGTAGGGTGTAGGGTGTAGAGTAAAGGGTGTAGCGTGTAGGGTGTAGAGTGTAGCGTGTAGGGTGTAGCGTGTAGCGTGTAGGGTGTAGAGTGTAGGGTGTAGCGTGTAGGGTGTAGAGTGTAGGGTGTAGCGTGTAGGGTGTAGAGTTTAGCGTGTAGCGTGTAGGGTGTAGGGTGTAGGGTGTAGCGTATAGGGTGTAGAGTGTAGCGTGTAGCGTGTAGGGTGTAGGGTGTAGCGTGTAGTGTGTAGCGTGTAGCGTGTAGGGTGTAGCGTGTAGCATGTAGCGTGTAGCGTGTAGCATGTAGAGTGTAGGGTGTAGGGTGTAGGGTGTAGCATGTAGAGTGTAGGGTGTAGGGTGTAGCGTGTAGAGTGTAGGGTATAGAGTGTAGCGTCTAGGGTGTAGAGTGTAGCGTGTAGCGTGTAGGGTGTAGAGTTTAGCGTGTAGGGTGTAGAATATAGCGTGTAGAGAGTAGGGTGTAGGGTGTAGAGTGTAGGGTGTAGGGTGTAGAGTGTAACGTGTAGCGTGTAGGGTGTAGCGTGTAGCGTGTAGGGTGTAGGGTGTAGAGTGTAGGGTGTAGCGTGTAGGGTGTAGCGTGTAGCGTGTAGGGTGTAGGGTGTAGAGTGTAGCGTGTAGCGTGTAGGGTGTAGGGTGTAGAGTGTAGAGTGTAGGGTGTAGAGTGTAGCGTGTAGAGTGTAGGGTGTAGAGTGTAGGGTGTAGAGTGTAACGTGTAGCGTGTATTGTGTAGCGTGTAGCATGTAGGGTGTAGCGTGTAGCGTGAAGGGTGCAGGGTGTAGAGTGTAGCGTGTAGGGTGTAGAGTGTAACGTGTAGCGTGTAGGGTGTAGCATGTAGCGTGTAGGGTGTAGGGTGTAGAGTGTAACGTGTAGCGTGTATGGTGTAGAGTGTAGCGCGTAGCGTGCAGAGTGTAGCGTGCAGGGTGTAGGGTGTAGCGTGTAGGGTGTAGAGTGTAGCGTGTAGGGTGTAGAGTGTAGCGTGTTGCGTGTAGGGTGTAGAGTGTAGCGTGTAGCGTGTAGCGTGTAGAGTGTAGCGTGTAGAGTGTAGCGTGTAGCGTGTAGCATGTAGAGTGTAGGGTGTAGCGTGTAGGGTGTAGAGTGTAGGGTGTAGCGTGTAGGGTGTAGAGTGTAGCGTGTAGCGTGTAGCGTGTAGGGTGTAGGGTGTAGGGTGTAGCGTGTAGGGTGTAGAGTGTAGCGTGTAGCGTGTAGGGTGTAGGCTGTAGGGTGTAGCGTGTAGAGTGTAGGGTGTAGAGTGTAGCGTGTAGGGTGTAGCATGTAGCGTGTAGGGTGTAGGGTGTAGAGTGTAGAGTGTAGCGTGTAGGGTGAAGCATGTAGGGTGTAGGGTGTCGGGTATAGCGTGTAGGGTGTAGGGTGTAGAGTGTAGGGTGTAGCGTGTATGGTGTAGTGTAGCGTGTAGCGTGCAGAGCATAGCGTGTAGGGTGTAGCGTGTAGCGTGCAGAGTGTAGCGTGTAGGGTGTAGAGTGTAGCGTGTTGCGTGTAGGGTGTAGAGTGTAGCGTGTATAGTGTAGAGTGTAGCGTGTAGCGTGTAGAGTGTAGCGTGTAGGGTGTAGAGTGTAGCGTGTTGCGTGTAGGGTGTAGAGTGTAGCGTGTATAGTGTAGAGTGTAGCGTGTAGCGTGTAGAGTGTAGCGTGTAGGGTGTAGAGTATAGCGTGTAGCGTGTAGGGTGTAGGGTGTAGAGTGTAGAGTGTAGCATGTAGCGTGTAGCGTGTAGAGTGTAGCGTGTAGCGTGTAGAGTGTAGGGTGTAGAGTGTAGCGTGTAGCGTGTAGAGTGTAGCGTGTAGCGTGTAGGGTGTAGAGTGTAGCGTGTAGCGTGTAGGGTGTAGGGTGTAGAGTGTAGCGTGTAGCGTGTAGAGTGTACGGTGTAGAGTGTAGGGTGTAGCGTGTAGGGTGTAGAGTGTAGCGTGTAGCGTGTAGCGTGTAGGGTTAAGCTACACACTACACACTAAACACAAAAAGAAAAGGATATGCAAACCAATGGGATCCACGTTAAATAGTCAATTTTATTGTACAAAAATAGTAATCCACAAACAGAACCAGGCAAAACATACATTTAAAAACATTTAAAACACTAGTATGGCTGAATAGGCCATAAGTAATTTTACCCGAGGGAATGAAGGAAGCTAATACTTTACAGCATATGTGAGACAGGAGAAATAACCAGAGAGAAAAAATTGCTAGGTATGCGGGTACACCAATCTTAGTCAAATCTACATATAAGAAGCCTATTGTTTACTGCCAACTGTGACCCCCTGAGTACTATGACAGGAAACATATACTGCAGCCTAGTATCTGGAAGAAATACATCATGGATCCTATTTTGTTCAACACAGCATGCGTGCGCACAGTTGGTAAGCAAATGAAAGCAGACCCCTATAGAAAGGTAATCAGGGAAATAGATGTGCTGCAGTACTACAAAATCCTAGTTATTTGGATAAATGTATGCATACAGACGCCTTGTGGAAATACAAAGAATCAGGATCCAGTGTCCTAAGGCTTGGAAAAATGCCAGGCCATGCATGAAGTAAATAGGTGTAATTCCATAGCAGTTGTAAAGATAAGTTACCCAAGTCCTGTCCCTCGGGAAAAAAACAAAGGAAGCCCTTTACCCCACGCGTATCGACGCTACTCAAGCGTCTTCATCAGAGGAAAAAGTGACACCCTACACGCTACACGCTACACTCTACACTCTACACGCTACACTCTACACCCTACACGCTACACTCTACACTCTACTCCCTACTCTCTACACGCTACACTCTATACCCTACACTCTACACGCTACGCGCTACACGCTACACACTACACACTACACGCTACACTTTACACTCTACACGCTACACACTACACGCTACACGCTACACTCTACACCCTACACGCTACACCCTACACTCTACACCCTACACCCTACACACTACACGCTACTCGCTACACTCTACACCCTACACGCTACACTCTACACTCTACTCCCTACTCTCTACACGCTACACTCTATACCCTACACTCTACACGCTACGCGCTACACGCTACACACTACACACTACACGCTACACTTTACACTCTACACGCTACACACTACACGCTACACGCTACACTCTACACCCTACACCCTACTCTACATGCTACACGCTACACGGTACATGATACACGCTACACCCTACTCGCTACACGCTACACCCTACACGCTACACGCTACACTCCACACCCTACACGCTACATCCTACACCCTTCTCCCTACACTCTACACGCTACACGCTACACCCTACACCCTACACTGTACACCCTACACCCTACACGCTACACTCTACACTCTGCTCCCTACTCTCTACACGCTACACTCTATACCCTACACTGTACACGCTACGCGCTACACGCTACACACTACACGCTACACCCTACACGCTACACTTTACACTCTACACGCTACACTCCACACTCTACACACTACACTCTACACCCTACACCCTACACCCTACTCTACATGCTACACGCTACACGCTACATGCTACACCCTACACGCTTCACCCTACACCCTACACGCTACACGCTACACGCTACACTCTACACCCTACACTCTACACCCTACACGCTACACGCTACACGCTACACTCTACACGCTAAACGCTACAGCTTATACCCTACACTCTACACCGTACACCCTACACGCTACACTCTACACCCTACACGCTACACCCTACACCCTACACCCTACATGCTACACCCTACACTCTACACCCTACACCCTACACGCTACACTCTACACCCTACACCCTACTCTACATGCTACACGCTACACGGTACATGATACACGCTACACCCTACACGCTACACGCTACACCCTACACGCTACACGCTACACGCTACACTCTACACCCTACACGCTACACCCTACACCCTACTCCCTACACTCTACACGCTACACGCTACACCCTACACCCTACACTGTACACCCTACACTCTGCACGCTACACTCTACACTCTGCTCCCTACTCTCTACACGCTACACTCTAAACCCTACACTCTACACGCTACACCCTACACCCTACACTCTACATGCTACACCCTACACCCTACACTCTACTTGCTACCCGCTACATGCTACATGCTACACGCTACACCCTACACGCTACACTCTACACCCTACACCCTACACGCTACACTCTACACCCTACACGCTACACCCTACACTCTACACCCTCCACCCTACACGCTACACGCTACACTCTACACGCTACACCCTACACGCTACACGCTACACTCTACACCCTACACGCAACACCCTACACTCTACACCCTACACCCTAAACCCTACACGCTACACCCTACACGCTACACTCTACACCCTACACTCTACACCCTACACGCTACACGCTACACTCTACACCCTACACCCTACACACGCTACACGCTACACGCTACACTCTACACCCTACACGCTACACTCTACACCCTACACGCTACACCCTACACTCTACACGCTACATGCTACACTCTACACCCTACACCCTACATGATACATGCTACACCCTACACGCTACAGCCTACACGCTACACGCTACACTCTACACCCTACAAGCTACACGCTACACGCTACACCCTACACTCTACACCCTACACCCTACATGCTACACTCTACACCCTACACGGTACACCCTACAATCTACACGCTACATGCTACACTCTACACTCTACACCCTACACCCTACACGCTACATGCTACACTCTACACCCTACACGCTACACTCTACACCCTACACGCTACACGCTACACTCTACACTCTACACCCTACACGCTACATGCTACACGCTACACTCTACACCCTACACGCTACACGCTAGGGTGTAGAGTGTAATATGTAGCGTGTAGTTTGTAGCGTTTAGCTTGTAGGGTGTAGCGTGTAGCGTGTGGGGTGTAGAGTGTAGCGTGTAGCGTGTAGCATGTAGGGTGTAGAGTGTAGAATGTAGCGTGTAGGGTGTAGAGTGTAGGGTGTAGGATGTAGAGTGTAGGGTTTAGAGTGTAATGTGTAGCGTGTAGGGTGTAGCGTGTAGCATGTAGGGTGTAGGGTGTGGAGTGTAGGGTGTAGCGTGTAGGGTGTAGAGTGTAGCGTGTAGCGTGTAGGGTGTAGGGTGTAGAGTAAAGGGTGTAGCGTGTAGGGTGTAGAGTGTAGCGTGTAGGGTGTAGCGTGTAGCGTGTAGGGTGTAGAGTGTAGGGTGTAGCGTGTAGGGTGTAGAGTGTAGGGTGTAGCGTGTAGGGTGTAGAGTTTAGCGTGTAGCGTGTAGGGTGTAGGGTGTAGGGTGTAGCGTATAGGGTGTAGAGTGTAGCGTGTAGCGTGTAGGGTGTAGGGTGTAGCGTGTAGTGTGTAGCGTGTAGCGTGTAGGGTGTAGCGTGTAGCATGTAGCGTGTAGCGTGTAGCATGTAGAGTGTAGGGTGTAGGGTGTAGGGTGTAGCATGTAGAGTGTAGGGTGTAGGGTGTAGCGTGTAGAGTGTAGGGTATAGAGTGTAGCGTCTAGGGTGTAGAGTGTAGCGTGTAGCGTGTAGGGTGTAGAGTTTAGCGTGTAGGGTGTAGAATATAGCGTGTAGAGAGTAGGGTGTAGGGTGTAGAGTGTAGGGTGTAGGGTGTAGAGTGTAACGTGTAGCGTGTAGGGTGTAGCGTGTAGCGTGTAGGGTGTAGGGTGTAGAGTGTAGGGTGTAGCGTGTAGGGTGTAGCGTGTAGCGTGTAGGGTGTAGGGTGTAGAGTGTAGCGTGTAGCGTGTAGGGTGTAGGGTGTAGAGTGTAGAGTGTAGGGTGTAGAGTGTAGCGTGTAGAGTGTAGGGTGTAGAGTGTAGGGTGTAGAGTGTAACGTGTAGCGTGTATTGTGTAGCGTGTAGCATGTAGGGTGTAGCGTGTAGCGTGAAGGGTGCAGGGTGTAGAGTGTAGCGTGTAGGGTGTAGAGTGTAACGTGTAGCGTGTAGGGTGTAGCATGTAGCGTGTAGGGTGTAGGGTGTAGAGTGTAACGTGTAGCGTGTATGGTGTAGAGTGTAGCGCGTAGCGTGCAGAGTGTAGCGTGCAGGGTGTAGGGTGTAGCGTGTAGGGTGTAGAGTGTAGCGTGTAGGGTGTAGAGTGTAGCGTGTTGCGTGTAGGGTGTAGAGTGTAGCGTGTAGCGTGTAGCGTGTAGAGTGTAGCGTGTAGAGTGTAGCGTGTAGCGTGTAGCATGTAGAGTGTAGGGTGTAGCGTGTAGGGTGTAGAGTGTAGGGTGTAGCGTGTAGGGTGTAGAGTGTAGCGTGTAGCGTGTAGCGTGTAGGGTGTAGGGTGTAGGGTGTAGCGTGTAGGGTGTAGAGTGTAGCGTGTAGCGTGTAGGGTGTAGGCTGTAGGGTGTAGCGTGTAGAGTGTAGGGTGTAGAGTGTAGCGTGTAGGGTGTAGCATGTAGCGTGTAGGGTGTAGGGTGTAGAGTGTAGAGTGTAGCGTGTAGGGTGAAGCATGTAGGGTGTAGGGTGTCGGGTATAGCGTGTAGGGTGTAGGGTGTAGAGTGTAGGGTGTAGCGTGTATGGTGTAGTGTAGCGTGTAGCGTGCAGAGCATAGCGTGTAGGGTGTAGCGTGTAGCGTGCAGAGTGTAGCGTGTAGGGTGTAGAGTGTAGCGTGTTGCGTGTAGGGTGTAGAGTGTAGCGTGTATAGTGTAGAGTGTAGCGTGTAGCGTGTAGAGTGTAGCGTGTAGGGTGTAGAGTGTAGCGTGTTGCGTGTAGGGTGTAGAGTGTAGCGTGTATAGTGTAGAGTGTAGCGTGTAGCGTGTAGAGTGTAGCGTGTAGGGTGTAGAGTATAGCGTGTAGCGTGTAGGGTGTAGGGTGTAGAGTGTAGAGTGTAGCATGTAGCGTGTAGCGTGTAGAGTGTAGCGTGTAGCGTGTAGAGTGTAGGGTGTAGAGTGTAGCGTGTAGCGTGTAGAGTGTAGCGTGTAGCGTGTAGGGTGTAGAGTGTAGCGTGTAGCGTGTAGGGTGTAGGGTGTAGAGTGTAGCGTGTAGCGTGTAGAGTGTACGGTGTAGAGTGTAGGGTGTAGCGTGTAGGGTGTAGAGTGTAGCGTGTAGCGTGTAGCGTGTAGGGTTAAGCTACACACTACACACTAAACACAAAAAGAAAAGGATATGCAAACCAATGGGATCCACGTTAAATAGTCAATTTTATTGTACAAAAATAGTAATCCACAAACAGAACCAGGCAAAACATACATTTAAAAACATTTAAAACACTAGTATGGCTGAATAGGCCATAAGTAATTTTACCCGAGGGAATGAAGGAAGCTAATACTTTACAGCATATGTGAGACAGGAGAAATAACCAGAGAGAAAAAATTGCTAGGTATGCGGGTACACCAATCTTAGTCAAATCTACATATAAGAAGCCTATTGTTTACTGCCAACTGTGACCCCCTGAGTACTATGACAGGAAACATATACTGCAGCCTAGTATCTGGAAGAAATACATCATGGATCCTATTTTGTTCAACACAGCATGCGTGCGCACAGTTGGTAAGCAAATGAAAGCAGACCCCTATAGAAAGGTAATCAGGGAAATAGATGTGCTGCAGTACTACAAAATCCTAGTTATTTGGATAAATGTATGCATACAGACGCCTTGTGGAAATACAAAGAATCAGGATCCAGTGTCCTAAGGCTTGGAAAAATGCCAGGCCATGCATGAAGTAAATAGGTGTAATTCCATAGCAGTTGTAAAGATAAGTTACCCAAGTCCTGTCCCTCGGGAAAAAAACAAAGGAAGCCCTTTACCCCACGCGTATCGACGCTACTCAAGCGTCTTCATCAGAGGAAAAAGTGACACCCTACACGCTACACGCTACACTCTACACTCTACACGCTACACTCTACACCCTACACGCTACACCCTACACTCTACACGCTACATGCTACACTCTACACCCTACACAATACACGCTACTTGCTACACCCTACATGCTACACTCTACACGCTACACGCTACACGCTACACCCTACACGGTACACCCTACACCCTACACCCTACACGCTACAATCTACACGCTACACGCTACACACTATACGCTACACGCTAGACGCTACACTCTACACGCTACACGCTACACGCTACGCCCTACACGCTACACCCTACACTCTACACCCTACAACCTACACGCTACACGCTACACGCTACACGCTACACCCTACACGCTACACCCTACACTCTACACCCTACACCCTACACGCTACACGCTACACGCTACACCCTACACGCTACACCCTACACTCTACACCCTACACGCTACACCCTACACACTACACGTTACACTCTACACCCTACACCCTACACTCTACACCCTACACCCTACTCTCTACACTCTACACTCTACACCCTACACGCTACACTCTACACCCTACACCCTACACGCTACACGCTACACTCTACACGCTAAACGCTACAGCTTATACCCTACACTCTACACCGTACACCCTACATGCTACACTCTACACCCTACACGCTACACCCTACACCCTACACCCTACATGCTACACCCTACACTCTACACCCTACACCCTACACGCTACACCCTACGCCCTGCACGCCACACACTACACTCTACACGCTACACCCTACACCCTACACTGTACACCCTACACCCTACACGCTACACGCTACACTCTACACGCTACACCCTACACTCTACACCCTACACCCTACACGCTATACGCTACACTCTACACCTGCACGCTACACGCTGCACCCTACACGCTACACTCTACACCCTACACGCTACACCCTACACTCTACACCCTACACCCTACACACTACACGCTACTCGCTACACTCTACACCCTACACGCTACACTCTACACTCTACTCCCTACTCTCTACACGCTACACTCTATACCCTACACTCTACACGCTAAACGCTACAGCTTATACCCTACACTCTACACCGTACACCCTACATGCTACACTCTACACCCTACACGCTACACCCTACACCCTACACCCTACATGCTACACCCTACACTCTACACCCTACACCCTACACGCTACACCCTACGCCCTGCACGCCACAAACTACACTCTACACGCTACACCCTACACCCTACACTGTACACCCTACACCCTACACGCTACACGCTACACTCTACACGCTACACCCTACACTCTACACCCTACACCCTACACGCTATACGCTACACTCTACACCTGCACGCTACACGCTGCACCCTACACGCTACACTCTACACCCTACACGCTACACGCTACACTCTACACTCTACACCCTACACGCTACATGCTACACGCTACACTCTACACCCTACACGCTACACGCTAGGGTGTAGAGTGTAATATGTAGCGTGTAGTTTGTAGCGTTTAGCTTGTAGGGTGTAGCGTGTAGCGTGTGGGGTGTAGAGTGTAGCGTGTAGCGTGTAGCATGTAGGGTGTAGAGTGTAGAATGTAGCGTGTAGGGTGTAGAGTGTAGGGTGTAGGATGTAGAGTGTAGGGTTTAGAGTGTAATGTGTAGCGTGTAGGGTGTAGCGTGTAGCATGTAGGGTGTAGGGTGTGGAGTGTAGGGTGTAGCGTGTAGGGTGTAGAGTGTAGCGTGTAGCGTGTAGGGTGTAGGGTGTAGAGTAAAGGGTGTAGCGTGTAGGGTGTAGAGTGTAGCGTGTAGGGTGTAGCGTGTAGCGTGTAGGGTGTAGAGTGTAGGGTGTAGCGTGTAGGGTGTAGAGTGTAGGGTGTAGCGTGTAGGGTGTAGAGTTTAGCGTGTAGCGTGTAGGGTGTAGGGTGTAGAGTGTAGCGTATAGGGTGTAGAGTGTAGCGTGTAGCGTGTAGGGTGTAGGGTGTAGCGTGTAGTGTGTAGCGTGTAGCGTGTAGGGTGTAGCGTGTAGCATGTAGCGTGTAGCGTGTAGCATGTAGAGTGTAGGGTGTAGGGTGTAGGGTGTAGCATGTAGAGTGTAGGGTGTAGGGTGTAGCGTGTAGAGTGTAGGGTATAGAGTGTAGCGTCTAGGGTGTAGAGTGTAGCGTGTAGCGTGTAGGGTGTAGAGTTTAGCGTGTAGGGTGTAGAATATAGCGTGTAGAGAGTAGGGTGTAGGGTGTAGAGTGTAGGGTGTAGGGTGTAGAGTGTAACGTGTAGCGTGTAGGGTGTAGCGTGTAGCGTGTAGGGTGTAGGGTGTAGAGTGTAGGGTGTAGCGTGTAGGGTGTAGCGTGTAGCGTGTAGGGTGTAGGGTGTAGAGTGTAGCGTGTAGCGTGTAGGGTGTAGGGTGTAGAGTGTAGAGTGTAGGGTGTAGAGTGTAGCGTGTAGAGTGTAGGGTGTAGAGTGTAGGGTGTAGAGTGTAACGTGTAGCGTGTATTGTGTAGCGTGTAGCATGTAGGGTGTAGCGTGTAGCGTGAAGGGTGCAGGGTGTAGAGTGTAGCGTGTAGGGTGTAGAGTGTAACGTGTAGCGTGTAGGGTGTAGCATGTAGCGTGTAGGGTGTAGGGTGTAGAGTGTAACGTGTAGCGTGTATGGTGTAGAGTGTAGCGCGTAGCGTGCAGAGTGTAGCGTGCAGGGTGTAGGGTGTAGCGTGTAGGGTGTAGAGTGTAGCGTGTAGGGTGTAGAGTGTAGCGTGTTGCGTGTAGGGTGTAGAGTGTAGCGTGTAGCGTGTAGCGTGTAGAGTGTAGCGTGTAGAGTGTAGCGTGTAGCGTGTAGCATGTAGAGTGTAGGGTGTAGCGTGTAGGGTGTAGAGTGTAGGGTGTAGCGTGTAGGGTGTAGAGTGTAGCGTGTAGCGTGTAGCGTGTAGGGTGTAGGGTGTAGGGTGTAGCGTGTAGGGTGTAGAGTGTAGCGTGTAGCGTGTAGGGTGTAGGCTGTAGGGTGTAGCGTGTAGAGTGTAGGGTGTAGAGTGTAGCGTGTAGGGTGTAGCATGTAGCGTGTAGGGTGTAGGGTGTAGAGTGTAGAGTGTAGCGTGTAGGGTGAAGCATGTAGGGTGTAGGGTGTCGGGTATAGCGTGTAGGGTGTAGGGTGTAGAGTGTAGGGTGTAGCGTGTATGGTGTAGTGTAGCGTGTAGCGTGCAGAGCATAGCGTGTAGGGTGTAGCGTGTAGCGTGCAGAGTGTAGCGTGTAGGGTGTAGAGTGTAGCGTGTTGCGTGTAGGGTGTAGAGTGTAGTGTGTATAGTGTAGAGTGTAGCGTGTAGCGTGTAGAGTGTAGCGTGTAGGGTGTAGAGTGTAGCGTGTTGCGTGTAGGGTGTAGAGTGTAGCGTGTATAGTGTAGAGTGTAGCGTGTAGCGTGTAGAGTGTAGCGTGTAGGGTGTAGAGTATAGCGTGTAGCGTGTAGGGTGTAGGGTGTAGAGTGTAGAGTGTAGCATGTAGCGTGTAGCGTGTAGAGTGTAGCGTGTAGCGTGTAGAGTGTAGGGTGTAGCGTGTAGCGTGTAGCGTGTAGAGTGTAGGGTGTAGAGTGTAGCGTGTAGCGTGTAGAGTGTAGCGTGTAGCGTGTAGGGTGTAGAGTGTAGCGTGTAGCGTGTAGGGTGTAGGGTGTAGAGTGTAGCGTGTAGCGTGTAGAGTGTACGGTGTAGAGTGTAGGGTGTAGCGTGTAGGGTGTAGAGTGTAGCGTGTAGCGTGTAGCGTGTAGGGTTAAGCTACACACTACACACTAAACACAAAAAGAAAAGGATATGCAAACCAATGGGATCCACGTTAAATAGTCAATTTTATTGTACAAAAATAGTAATCCACAAACAGAACCAGGCAAAACATACATTTAAAAACATTTAAAACACTAGTATGGCTGAATAGGCCATAAGTAATTTTACCCGAGGGAATGAAGGAAGCTAATACTTTACAGCATATGTGAGACAGGAGAAATAACCAGAGAGAAAAAATTGCTAGGTATGCGGGTACACCAATCTTAGTCAAATCTACATATAAGAAGCCTATTGTTTACTGCCAACTGTGACCCCCTGAGTAGTATGACAGGAAACATATACTGCAGCCTAGTATCTGGAAGAAATACATCATGGATCCTATTTTGTTCAACACAGCATGCGTGCGCACAGTTGGTAAGCAAATGAAAGCAGACCCCTATAGAAAGGTAATCAGGGAAATAGATGTGCTGCAGTACTACAAAATCCTAGTTATTTGGATAAATGTATGCATACAGACGCCTTGTGGAAATACAAAGAATCAGGATCCAGTGTCCTAAGGCTTGGAAAAATGCCAGGCCATGCATGAAGTAAATAGGTGTAATTCCATAGCAGTTGTAAAGATAAGTTACCCAAGTCCTGTCCCTCGGGAAAAAAACAAAGGAAGCCCTTTACCCCACGCGTATCGACGCTACTCAAGCGTCTTCATCAGAGGAAAAAGTGACACCCTACACGCTACACGCTACACTCTACACTCTACACGCTACACTCTACACCCTACACGCTACACCCTACACTCTACACGCTACATGCTACACTCTACACCCTACACAATACACGCTACTTGCTACACCCTACATGCTACACTCTACACGCTACACGCTACACGCTACACCCTACACGGTACACCCTACACCCTACACCCTACACGCTACAATCTACACGCTACACGCTACACACTATACGCTACACGCTAGACGCTACACTCTACACGCTACACGCTACACGCTACGCCCTACACGCTACACCCTACACTCTACACCCTACAACCTACACGCTACACGCTACACGCTACACGCTACACCCTACACGCTACACCCTACACTCTACACCCTACACCCTACACGCTACACGCTACACGCTACACCCTACACGCTACACCCTACACTCTACACCCTACACCCTACACGCTACACCCTACGCCCTGCACGCCACACACTACACTCTACACGCTACACCCTACACCCTACACTGTACACCCTACACCCTACACGCTACACGCTACACTCTACACGCTACACCCTACACTCTACACCCTACACCCTACACGCTATACGCTACACTCTACACCTGCACGCTACACGCTGCACCCTACACGCTACACTCTACACCCTACACGCTACACTCTACACCCTACACGCTACACTCTACACTCTACTCCCTACTCTCTACACGCTACACTCTATACCCTACACTCTACACGCTACGCGCTACACGCTACACACTACACACTACACGCTACACTTTACACTCTACACGCTACACACTACACGCTACACGCTACACTCTACACCCTACACGCTACACCCTACACTCTACACCCTACACCCTACACACTACACGCTACTCGCTACACTCTACACCCTACACGCTACACTCTACACTCTACTCCCTACTCTCTACACGCTACACTCTATACCCTACACTCTACACGCTACGCGCTACACGCTACACACTACACACTACACGCTACACTTTACACTCTACACGCTACACACTACACGCTACACGCTACACTCTACACCCTACACCCTACTCTACATGCTACACGCTACACGGTACATGATACACGCTACACCCTACTCGCTACACGCTACACCCTACACGCTACACGCTACACTCCACACCCTACACGCTACATCCTACACCCTTCTCCCTACACTCTACACGCTACACGCTACACCCTACACCCTACACTGTACACCCTACACCCTACACGCTACACTCTACACTCTGCTCCCTACTCTCTACACGCTACACTCTATACCCTACACTGTACACGCTACGCGCTACACGCTACACACTACACGCTACACCCTACACGCTACACTTTACACTCTACACGCTACACTCCACACTCTACACACTACACTCTACACCCTACACCCTACACCCTACTCTACATGCTACACGCTACACGCTACATGCTACACCCTACACGCTTCACCCTACACCCTACACGCTACACGCTACACGCTACACTCTACACCCTACACTCTACACCCTACACGCTACACGCTACACGCTACACTCTACACGCTAAACGCTACAGCTTATACCCTACACTCTACACCGTACACCCTACACGCTACACTCTACACCCTACACGCTACACCCTACACCCTACACCCTACATGCTACACCCTACACTCTACACCCTACACCCTACACGCTACACTCTACACCCTACACCCTACTCTACATGCTACACGCTACACGGTACATGATACACGCTACACCCTACACGCTACACGCTACACCCTACACGCTACACGCTACACGCTACACTCTACACCCTACACGCTACACCCTACACCCTACTCCCTACACTCTACACGCTACACGCTACACCCTACACCCTACACTGTACACCCTACACTCTGCACGCTACACTCTACACTCTGCTCCCTACTCTCTACACGCTACACTCTAAACCCTACACTCTACACGCTACACCCTACACCCTACACTCTACATGCTACACCCTACACCCTACACTCTACTTGCTACCCGCTACATGCTACATGCTACACGCTACACCCTACACGCTACACTCTACACCCTACACCCTACACGCTACACTCTACACCCTACACGCTACACCCTACACTCTACACCCTCCACCCTACACGCTACACGCTACACTCTACACGCTACACCCTACACGCTACACGCTACACTCTACACCCTACACGCAACACCCTACACTCTACACCCTACACCCTAAACCCTACACGCTACACCCTACACGCTACACTCTACACCCTACACTCTACACCCTACACGCTACACGCTACACTCTACACCCTACACCCTACACACGCTACACGCTACACGCTACACTCTACACCCTACACGCTACACTCTACACCCTACACGCTACACCCTACACTCTACACGCTACATGCTACACTCTACACCCTACACCCTACATGATACATGCTACACCCTACACGCTACAGCCTACACGCTACACGCTACACTCTACACCCTACAAGCTACACGCTACACGCTACACCCTACACTCTACACCCTACACCCTACATGCTACACTCTACACCCTACACGGTACACCCTACAATCTACACGCTACATGCTACACTCTACACTCTACACCCTACACCCTACACGCTACATGCTACACTCTACACCCTACACGCTACACTCTACACCCTACACGCTACACGCTACACTCTACACTCTACACCCTACACGCTACATGCTACACGCTACACTCTACACCCTACACGCTACACGCTAGGGTGTAGAGTGTAATATGTAGCGTGTAGTTTGTAGCGTTTAGCTTGTAGGGTGTAGCGTGTAGCGTGTGGGGTGTAGAGTGTAGCGTGTAGCGTGTAGCATGTAGGGTGTAGAGTGTAGAATGTAGCGTGTAGGGTGTAGAGTGTAGGGTGTAGGATGTAGAGTGTAGGGTTTAGAGTGTAATGTGTAGCGTGTAGGGTGTAGCGTGTAGCATGTAGGGTGTAGGGTGTGGAGTGTAGGGTGTAGCGTGTAGGGTGTAGAGTGTAGCGTGTAGCGTGTAGGGTGTAGGGTGTAGAGTAAAGGGTGTAGCGTGTAGGGTGTAGAGTGTAGCGTGTAGGGTGTAGCGTGTAGCGTGTAGGGTGTAGAGTGTAGGGTGTAGCGTGTAGGGTGTAGAGTGTAGGGTGTAGCGTGTAGGGTGTAGAGTTTAGCGTGTAGCGTGTAGGGTGTAGGGTGTAGGGTGTAGCGTATAGGGTGTAGAGTGTAGCGTGTAGCGTGTAGGGTGTAGGGTGTAGCGTGTAGTGTGTAGCGTGTAGCGTGTAGGGTGTAGCGTGTAGCATGTAGCGTGTAGCGTGTAGCATGTAGAGTGTAGGGTGTAGGGTGTAGGGTGTAGCATGTAGAGTGTAGGGTGTAGGGTGTAGCGTGTAGAGTGTAGGGTATAGAGTGTAGCGTCTAGGGTGTAGAGTGTAGCGTGTAGCGTGTAGGGTGTAGAGTTTAGCGTGTAGGGTGTAGAATATAGCGTGTAGAGAGTAGGGTGTAGGGTGTAGAGTGTAGGGTGTAGGGTGTAGAGTGTAACGTGTAGCGTGTAGGGTGTAGCGTGTAGCGTGTAGGGTGTAGGGTGTAGAGTGTAGGGTGTAGCGTGTAGGGTGTAGCGTGTAGCGTGTAGGGTGTAGGGTGTAGAGTGTAGCGTGTAGCGTGTAGGGTGTAGGGTGTAGAGTGTAGAGTGTAGGGTGTAGAGTGTAGCGTGTAGAGTGTAGGGTGTAGAGTGTAGGGTGTAGAGTGTAACGTGTAGCGTGTATTGTGTAGCGTGTAGCATGTAGGGTGTAGCGTGTAGCGTGAAGGGTGCAGGGTGTAGAGTGTAGCGTGTAGGGTGTAGAGTGTAACGTGTAGCGTGTAGGGTGTAGCATGTAGCGTGTAGGGTGTAGGGTGTAGAGTGTAACGTGTAGCGTGTATGGTGTAGAGTGTAGCGCGTAGCGTGCAGAGTGTAGCGTGCAGGGTGTAGGGTGTAGCGTGTAGGGTGTAGAGTGTAGCGTGTAGGGTGTAGAGTGTAGCGTGTTGCGTGTAGGGTGTAGAGTGTAGCGTGTAGCGTGTAGCGTGTAGAGTGTAGCGTGTAGAGTGTAGCGTGTAGCGTGTAGCATGTAGAGTGTAGGGTGTAGCGTGTAGGGTGTAGAGTGTAGGGTGTAGCGTGTAGGGTGTAGAGTGTAGCGTGTAGCGTGTAGCGTGTAGGGTGTAGGGTGTAGGGTGTAGCGTGTAGGGTGTAGAGTGTAGCGTGTAGCGTGTAGGGTGTAGGCTGTAGGGTGTAGCGTGTAGAGTGTAGGGTGTAGAGTGTAGCGTGTAGGGTGTAGCATGTAGCGTGTAGGGTGTAGGGTGTAGAGTGTAGAGTGTAGCGTGTAGGGTGAAGCATGTAGGGTGTAGGGTGTCGGGTATAGCGTGTAGGGTGTAGGGTGTAGAGTGTAGGGTGTAGCGTGTATGGTGTAGTGTAGCGTGTAGCGTGCAGAGCATAGCGTGTAGGGTGTAGCGTGTAGCGTGCAGAGTGTAGCGTGTAGGGTGTAGAGTGTAGCGTGTTGCGTGTAGGGTGTAGAGTGTAGCGTGTATAGTGTAGAGTGTAGCGTGTAGCGTGTAGAGTGTAGCGTGTAGGGTGTAGAGTGTAGCGTGTTGCGTGTAGGGTGTAGAGTGTAGCGTGTATAGTGTAGAGTGTAGCGTGTAGCGTGTAGAGTGTAGCGTGTAGGGTGTAGAGTATAGCGTGTAGCGTGTAGGGTGTAGGGTGTAGAGTGTAGAGTGTAGCATGTAGCGTGTAGCGTGTAGAGTGTAGCGTGTAGCGTGTAGAGTGTAGGGTGTAGAGTGTAGCGTGTAGCGTGTAGAGTGTAGCGTGTAGCGTGTAGGGTGTAGAGTGTAGCGTGTAGCGTGTAGGGTGTAGGGTGTAGAGTGTAGCGTGTAGCGTGTAGAGTGTACGGTGTAGAGTGTAGGGTGTAGCGTGTAGGGTGTAGAGTGTAGCGTGTAGCGTGTAGCGTGTAGGGTTAAGCTACACACTACACACTAAACACAAAAAGAAAAGGATATGCAAACCAATGGGATCCACGTTAAATAGTCAATTTTATTGTACAAAAATAGTAATCCACAAACAGAACCAGGCAAAACATACATTTAAAAACATTTAAAACACTAGTATGGCTGAATAGGCCATAAGTAATTTTACCCGAGGGAATGAAGGAAGCTAATACTTTACAGCATATGTGAGACAGGAGAAATAACCAGAGAGAAAAAATTGCTAGGTATGCGGGTACACCAATCTTAGTCAAATCTACATATAAGAAGCCTATTGTTTACTGCCAACTGTGACCCCCTGAGTACTATGACAGGAAACATATACTGCAGCCTAGTATCTGGAAGAAATACATCATGGATCCTATTTTGTTCAACACAGCATGCGTGCGCACAGTTGGTAAGCAAATGAAAGCAGACCCCTATAGAAAGGTAATCAGGGAAATAGATGTGCTGCAGTACTACAAAATCCTAGTTATTTGGATAAATGTATGCATACAGACGCCTTGTGGAAATACAAAGAATCAGACCAATTTCACTACTAAATACCGACATTAAAGCATATGCAAAAATCATAGCAAATAGACTACAACACATTATTCCAGATGTTGTTCACCCTGATCAGGTAGGTTTTGTCAAACAAAGACAAACATACGATAGCACTAGACGGGTGTTGAATCTTCTTTCTCTATGTAACCGTAGGCAGATTCCCAGTTTATTCATCACTTTAGACGCTGAAAAAGCGTTTGATCGTTTGAGCTGGGACTTTGCATTTGCGGTACTCAAGAAATTAAATTTTAGTCCAAACCTAATCAATAGCATACAAACATTGTACTCTGCCCCTTCAGCCGCTATATTTGTTAACAACATAATGTCAGAACAGTTCCCGATCTCTAACGGCACGAGGCAGGGATGCCCACTTTCCCCTCTGATTTTTATCCTTAGTCTTGAACCGTTAGCTCAGTACATCAGGGACTCTGAAGAGATTAAAGGTATATCCTCAGGCAACATAGATCATAAAATTGGATTATATGCGGATGATATTATCCTAACCTTGTCAAACCCAATTAGCTCAATCAAATACGCTTGGGAAATTATAAAGGACTTTGGTAGAGTTTCTCTCTATAAATTGAACCATTCCAAAACTATTGTACTATCTCTCTATTTATCAACTCAAACGAAAGAGATACTACACAGTTCCTACCCTTTCATATGGAACCGTACCCAAACCCCTTACCTGGGCATTTTATTGACGAATGATATACACAATCTATACAAGATCAACGCTGATCACGTTTATAACGAAATAGAACAAACTATTAAAACCATTTCAAAATCCCCTTCCTCATGGCTTGGAAAAATTACCTTGTATAAAATGCTTCTCCTTCCTAAAATTCTATATTTCTTTAGGAATGTCCCCCTACCACTTCCCAATCTTATTTTACAAAATTTGATTAAACAAATGAACAGATTTATATGGCCTAGGGGGAAATCGAGGATAAAAAAACAAATTTTGATTCGCTCTAAAGAGAACGGGGGAATTGCTCTTCCGGATATAAGCGCATATTACCACTCCAGTATCCTTGACCAAACCAAATTATGGTTCAGGAATACTGAAAATTTGGAATGGCCCAAAATGGAATTAACCTCCATGCCCAACCAGGAACCCCTTTTATATCTATATAGATTCTTTATAAAGCATCAGAAAGTTGAGAGTATTCATAATCCCATCATCAAGGCGGCAGTTCAAAGCTGGATACATTTTCAAGCTCATAAATCCAACAGACCTCCTCATCCTGTCTACCCACTCCCCATTTCATACTTGCTCCCGGTTAGGCCCACACTTAGATTTCGTTTTGAAAAGTGGTCGACACTAGGGATTAAGTATATCCATGATATGCTGGAAGCTAATAAATTTGTTCCCTTTCAAATACTGAAAGATAAATTTAAGATTGAGAGTTGTGAATTTATGAATTATTATTTGCTTAAAGAGGAGTATAAAAGATTAGAACTAAACACTCCCCAAAAAATATTACTTAATCAAACTGCCATTAATTTTTTCAAAACCCCACCTCTAAAAAACAAGAGCTGTCTGAGGTCCTTCTATAATATATTGACTGACAAATATACTTTTAGCAGCTCGGGTTCCTTTGAGAAATGGGCACAAAGATTAAATAAAACAATTTCACCATCTCAATGGACACAATCATTCAAATTAGCTACGAAAGCCTCCAGATGCTCGAATACCCTGGAAACCCATTATAAACTAATTCAGAGATATTATTTAACTCCCAATAGACTTAAACATTTTATTAAGGGTCATGATGGGATGTGTTGGAGGAAATGTGGTCAGTCAGCAGATTTGCTACATGTTTTCTGGTCCTGTCCCCTTCTGAAAAATTTCTGGTCTGAGATTTTCTTAATAATTTCACTTCTGACTGGGGAAACTATATTGCCATGCCCTGATATGGCCTTATTGCTTATTAATCTACATCAATTCAAAATGGACAGATTTCTAACAGCTCATGTTCTAATGTCCGCAAGCTATTTGATTGTGAAAGAGTGGAATAACATTCGCCCGCCCAACGTGAAACATTTGATATTGTTGATCGATAGACATTTTGTATATGAGGAAATTTATTATACTAATCTTCTATCCAAAGATCGTTTTCATGCCAGATGGGGTAAATGGTCACAATTAAAAAAGCAATTTGACGGTTTCTTTTCCTGATTGTACACTTGTACCTGCTATAGAATATTTACTACAGTTATACAGATACAGTTATGTTTTGTTATTCGTTTTCTTTGTTTAAACTCAATAAAAATCTAATTGAAATGAAATACAAAGAATCAGGATCCAGTGTCCTAAGGCTTGGAAAAATGCCAGGCCATGCATGAAGTAAATAGGTGTAATTCCATAGCAGTTGTAAAGATAAGTTACCCAAGTCCTGTCCCTCGGGAAAAAAACAAAGGAAGCCCTTTACCCCACGCGTATCGACGCTACTCAAGCGTCTTCATCAGAGGAAAAAGTGACACCCTACACGCTACACGCTACACTCTACACTCTACACGCTACACTCTACACCCTACACGCTACACCCTACACTCTACACGCTACATGCTACACTCTACACCCTACACAATACACGCTACTTGCTACACCCTACATGCTACACTCTACACGCTACACGCTACACGCTACACCCTACACGGTACACCCTACACCCTACACCCTACACGCTACAATCTACACGCTACACGCTACACACTATACGCTACACGCTAGACGCTACACTCTACACGCTACACGCTACACGCTACGCCCTACACGCTACACCCTACACTCTACACCCTACAACCTACACGCTACACGCTACACGCTACACGCTACACCCTACACGCTACATTCTACACTCTACACCCTACACCCTACACGCTACACGCTACACGCTACACCCTACACGCTACACCCTACACTCTACACCCTACACGCTACACCCTACACACTACACGTTACACTCTACACCCTACACCCTACACTCTACACCCTACACCCTACTCTCTACACTCTACACTCTACACCCTACACGCTACACTCTACACCCTACACCCTACACGCTACACGCTACACTCTACACGCTAAACGCTACAGCTTATACCCTACACTCTACACCGTACACCCTACATGCTACACTCTACACCCTACACGCTACACCCTACACCCTACACCCTACATGCTACACCCTACACTCTACACCCTACACCCTACACGCTACACCCTACGCCCTGCACGCCACACACTACACTCTACACGCTACACCCTACACCCTACACTGTACACCCTACACCCTACACGCTACACGCTACACTCTACACGCTACACCCTACACTCTACACCCTACACCCTACACGCTATACGCTACACTCTACACCTGCACGCTACACGCTGCACCCTACACGCTACACTCTACACCCTACACGCTACACCCTACACTCTACACCCTACACCCTACACACTACACGCTACTCGCTACACTCTACACCCTACACGCTACACTCTACACTCTACTCCCTACTCTCTACACGCTACACTCTATACCCTACACTCTACACGCTACGCGCTACACGCTACACACTACACACTACACGCTACACTTTACACTCTACACGCTACACACTACACGCTACACGCTACACTCTACACCCTACACCCTACTCTACATGCTACACGCTACACGGTACATGATACACGCTACACCCCACTCGCTACACGCTACACCCTACACGCTACACGCTACACTCCACACCCTACACGCTACATCCTACACCCTTCTCCCTACACTCTACACGCTACACGCTACACCCTACACCCTACACTGTACACCCTACACCCTACACGCTACACTCTACACTCTGCTCCCTACTCTCTACACGCTACACTCTATACCCTACACTGTACACGCTACGCGCTACACGCTACACACTACACGCTACACCCTACACGCTACACTTTACACTCTACACGCTACACTCCACACTCTACACACTACACTCTACACCCTACACCCTACACCCTACTCTACATGCTACACGCTACACGCTACATGCTACACCCTACACGCTTCACCCTACACCCTACACGCTACACGCTACACGCTACACTCTACACCCTACACTCTACACCCTACACGCTACACGCTACACGCTACACTCTACACGCTAAACGCTACAGCTTATACCCTACACTCTACACCGTACACCCTACACGCTACACTCTACACCCTACACGCTACACCCTACACCCTACACCCTACATGCTACACCCTACACTCTACACCCTACACCCTACACGCTACACTCTACACCCTACACCCTACTCTACATGCTACACGCTACACGGTACATGATACACGCTACACCCTACACGCTACACGCTACACCCTACACGCTACACGCTACACTCTACACCCTACACGCTACACCCTACACCCTACTCCCTACACTCTACACGCTACACGCTACACCCTACACCCTACACTGTACACCCTACACTCTGCACGCTACACTCTACACTCTGCTCCCTACTCTCTACACGCTACACTCTAAACCCTACACTCTACACGCTACACCCTACACCCTACACTCTACATGCTACACCCTACACCCTACACTCTACTTGCTACCCGCTACATGCTACATGCTACACGCTACACCCTACACGCTACACTCTACACCCTACACCCTACACGCTACACTCTACACCCTACACGCTACACCCTACACTCTACACCCTCCACCCTACACGCTACACGCTACACTCTACACGCTACACCCTACACGCTACACGCTACACTCTACACCCTACACGCAACACCCTACACTCTACACCCTACACCCTAAACCCTACACGCTACACCCTACACGCTACACTCTACACCCTACACTCTACACCCTACACGCTACACGCTACACTCTACACCCTACACCCTACACACGCTACACGCTACACGCTACACTCTACACCCTACACGCTACACTCTACACCCTACACGCTACACCCTACACTCTACACGCTACATGCTACACTCTACACCCTACACCCTACATGATACATGCTACACCCTACACGCTACAGCCTACACGCTACACGCTACACTCTACACCCTACAAGCTACACGCTACACGCTACACCCTACACTCTACACCCTACACCCTACATGCTACACTCTACACCCTACACGGTACACCCTACAATCTACACGCTACATGCTACACTCTACACTCTACACCCTACACCCTACACGCTACATGCTACACTCTACACCCTACACGCTACACTCTACACCCTACACGCTACACGCTACACTCTACACTCTACACCCTACACGCTACATGCTACACGCTACACTCTACACCCTACACGCTACACGCTAGGGTGTAGAGTGTAATATGTAGCGTGTAGTTTGTAGCGTTTAGCTTGTAGGGTGTAGCGTGTAGCGTGTGGGGTGTAGAGTGTAGCGTGTAGCGTGTAGCATGTAGGGTGTAGAGTGTAGAATGTAGCGTGTAGGGTGTAGAGTGTAGGGTGTAGGATGTAGAGTGTAGGGTTTAGAGTGTAATGTGTAGCGTGTAGGGTGTAGCGTGTAGCATGTAGGGTGTAGGGTGTGGAGTGTAGGGTGTAGCGTGTAGGGTGTAGAGTGTAGCGTGTAGCGTGTAGGGTGTAGGGTGTAGAGTAAAGGGTGTAGCGTGTAGGGTGTAGAGTGTAGCGTGTAGGGTGTAGCGTGTAGCGTGTAGGGTGTAGAGTGTAGGGTGTAGCGTGTAGGGTGTAGAGTGTAGGGTGTAGCGTGTAGGGTGTAGAGTTTAGCGTGTAGCGTGTAGGGTGTAGGGTGTAGGGTGTAGCGTATAGGGTGTAGAGTGTAGCGTGTAGCGTGTAGGGTGTAGGGTGCAGCGTGTAGTGTGTAGCGTGTAGCGTGTAGGGTGTAGCGTGTAGCATGTAGCGTGTAGCGTGTAGCATGTAGAGTGTAGGGTGTAGGGTGTAGGGTGTAGCATGTAGAGTGTAGGGTGTAGGGTGTAGCGTGTAGAGTGTAGGGTATAGAGTGTAGCGTCTAGGGTGTAGAGTGTAGCGTGTAGCGTGTAGGGTGTAGAGTTTAGCGTGTAGGGTGTAGAATATAGCGTGTAGAGAGTAGGGTGTAGGGTGTAGAGTGTAGGGTGTAGGGTGTAGAGTGTAACGTGTAGCGTGTAGGGTGTAGCGTGTAGCGTGTAGGGTGTAGGGTGTAGAGTGTAGGGTGTAGCGTGTAGGGTGTAGCGTGTAGCGTGTAGGGTGTAGGGTGTAGAGTGTAGCGTGTAGCGTGTAGGGTGTAGGGTGTAGAGTGTAGAGTGTAGGGTGTAGAGTGTAGCGTGTAGAGTGTAGGGTGTAGAGTGTAGGGTGTAGAGTGTAACGTGTAGCGTGTATTGTGTAGCGTGTAGCATGTAGGGTGTAGCGTGTAGCGTGAAGGGTGCAGGGTGTAGAGTGTAGCGTGTAGGGTGTAGAGTGTAACGTGTAGCGTGTAGGGTGTAGCATGTAGCGTGTAGGGTGTAGGGTGTAGAGTGTAACGTGTAGCGTGTATGGTGTAGAGTGTAGCGCGTAGCGTGCAGAGTGTAGCGTGCAGGGTGTAGGGTGTAGCGTGTAGGGTGTAGAGTGTAGCGTGTAGGGTGTAGAGTGTAGCGTGTTGCGTGTAGGGTGTAGAGTGTAGCGTGTAGCGTGTAGCGTGTAGAGTGTAGCGTGTAGAGTGTAGCGTGTAGCGTGTAGCATGTAGAGTGTAGGGTGTAGCGTGTAGGGTGTAGAGTGTAGGGTGTAGCGTGTAGGGTGTAGAGTGTAGCGTGTAGCGTGTAGCGTGTAGGGTGTAGGGTGTAGGGTGTAGCGTGTAGGGTGTAGAGTGTAGCGTGTAGCGTGTAGGGTGTAGGCTGTAGGGTGTAGCGTGTAGAGTGTAGGGTGTAGAGTGTAGCGTGTAGGGTGTAGCATGTAGCGTGTAGGGTGTAGGGTGTAGAGTGTAGAGTGTAGCGTGTAGGGTGAAGCATGTAGGGTGTAGGGTGTCGGGTATAGCGTGTAGGGTGTAGGGTGTAGAGTGTAGGGTGTAGCGTGTATGGTGTAGTGTAGCGTGTAGCGTGCAGAGCATAGCGTGTAGGGTGTAGCGTGTAGCGTGCAGAGTGTAGCGTGTAGGGTGTAGAGTGTAGCGTGTTGCGTGTAGGGTGTAGAGTGTAGCGTGTATAGTGTAGAGTGTAGCGTGTAGCGTGTAGAGTGTAGCGTGTAGGGTGTAGAGTGTAGCGTGTTGCGTGTAGGGTGTAGAGTGTAGCGTGTATAGTGTAGAGTGTAGCGTGTAGCGTGTAGAGTGTAGCGTGTAGGGTGTAGAGTATAGCGTGTAGCGTGTAGGGTGTAGGGTGTAGAGTGTAGAGTGTAGCATGTAGCGTGTAGCGTGTAGAGTGTAGCGTGTAGCGTGTAGAGTGTAGGGTGTAGCGTGTAGCGTGTAGCGTGTAGAGTGTAGGGTGTAGAGTGTAGCGTGTAGCGTGTAGAGTGTAGCGTGTAGCGTGTAGGGTGTAGAGTGTAGCGTGTAGCGTGTAGGGTGTAGGGTGTAGAGTGTAGCGTGTAGCGTGTAGAGTGTACGGTGTAGAGTGTAGGGTGTAGCGTGTAGGGTGTAGAGTGTAGCGTGTAGCGTGTAGCGTGTAGGGTTAAGCTACACACTACACACTAAACACAAAAAGAAAAGGATATGCAAACCAATGGGATCCACGTTAAATAGTCAATTTTATTGTACAAAAATAGTAATCCACAAACAGAACCAGGCAAAACATACATTTAAAAACATTTAAAACACTAGTATGGCTGAATAGGCCATAAGTAATTTTACCCGAGGGAATGAAGGAAGCTAATACTTTACAGCATATGTGAGACAGGAGAAATAACCAGAGAGAAAAAATTGCTAGGTATGCGGGTACACCAATCTTAGTCAAATCTACATATAAGAAGCCTATTGTTTACTGCCAACTGTGACCCCCTGAGTACTATGACAGGAAACATATACTGCAGCCTAGTATCTGGAAGAAATACATCATGGATCCTATTTTGTTCAACACAGCATGCGTGCGCACAGTTGGTAAGCAAATGAAAGCAGACCCCTATAGAAAGGTAATCAGGGAAATAGATGTGCTGCAGTACTACAAAATCCTAGTTATTTGGATAAATGTATGCATACAGACGCCTTGTGGAAATACAAAGAATCAGGATCCAGTGTCCTAAGGCTTGGAAAAATGCCAGGCCATGCATGAAGTAAATAGGTGTAATTCCATAGCAGTTGTAAAGATAAGTTACCCAAGTCCTGTCCCTCGGGAAAAAAACAAAGGAAGCCCTTTACCCCACGCGTATCGACGCTACTCAAGCGTCTTCATCAGAGGAAAAAGTGACACCCTACACGCTACACGCTACACTCTACACTCTACACGCTACACTCTACACCCTACACGCTACACCCTACACTCTACACGCTACATGCTACACTCTACACCCTACACAATACACGCTACTTGCTACACCCTACATGCTACACTCTACACGCTACACGCTACACGCTACACCCTACACGGTACACCCTACACCCTACACCCTACACGCTACAATCTACACGCTACACGCTACACACTATACGCTACACGCTAGACGCTACACTCTACACGCTACACGCTACACGCTACGCCCTACACGCTACACCCTACACTCTACACCCTACAACCTACACGCTACACGCTACACGCTACACGCTACACCCTACACGCTACACCCTACACTCTACACCCTACACCCTACACGCTACACGCTACACGCTACACCCTACACGCTACACCCTACACTCTACACCCTACACGCTACACCCTACACACTACACGTTACACTCTACACCCTACACCCTACACTCTACACCCTACACCCTACTCTCTACACTCTACACTCTACACCCTACACGCTACACTCTACACCCTACACCCTACACGCTACACGCTACACTCTACACGCTAAACGCTACAGCTTATACCCTACACTCTACACCGTACACCCTACATGCTACACTCTACACCCTACACGCTACACCCTACACCCTACACCCTACATGCTACACCCTACACTCTACACCCTACACCCTACACGCTACACCCTACGCCCTGCACGCCACACACTACACTCTACACGCTACACCCTACACCCTACACTGTACACCCTACACCCTACACGCTACACGCTACACTCTACACGCTACACCCTACACTCTACACCCTACACCCTACACGCTATACGCTACACTCTACACCTGCACGCTACACGCTGCACCCTACACGCTACACTCTACACCCTACACGCTACACCCTACACTCTACACCCTACACCCTACACACTACACGCTACTCGCTACACTCTACACCCTACACGCTACACTCTACACTCTACTCCCTACTCTCTACACGCTACACTCTATACCCTACACTCTACACGCTACGCGCTACACGCTACACACTACACACTACACGCTACACTTTACACTCTACACGCTACACACTACACGCTACACGCTACACTCTACACCCTACACCCTACTCTACATGCTACACGCTACACGGTACATGATACACGCTACACCCTACTCGCTACACGCTACACCCTACACGCTACACGCTACACTCCACACCCTACACGCTACATCCTACACCCTTCTCCCTACACTCTACACGCTACACGCTACACCCTACACCCTACACTGTACACCCTACACCCTACACGCTACACTCTACACTCTGCTCCCTACTCTCTACACGCTACACTCTATACCCTACACTGTACACGCTACGCGCTACACGCTACACACTACACGCTACACCCTACACGCTACACTTTACACTCTACACGCTACACTCCACACTCTACACACTACACTCTACACCCTACACCCTACTCTACATGCTACACGCTACACGCTACATGCTACACCCTACACGCTTCACCCTACACCCTACACGCTACACGCTACACGCTACACTCTACACCCTACACTCTACACCCTACACGCTACACGCTACACTCTACACGCTAAACGCTACAGCTTATACCCTACACTCTACACCGTACACCCTACACGCTACACTCTACACCCTACACGCTACACCCTACACCCTACACCCTACATGCTACACCCTACACTCTACATCCTACACCCTACACGCTACACTCTACACCCTACACCCTACTCTACATGCTACACGCTACACGGTACATGATACACGCTACACCCTACACGCTACACGCTACACCCTACACGCTACACGCTACACGCTACACTCTACACCCTACACGCTACACCCTACACCCTACTCCCTACACTCTACACGCTACACGCTACACCCTACACCCTACACTGTACACCCTACACTCTGCACGCTACACTCTACACTCTGCTCCCTACTCTCTACACGCTACACTCTAAACCCTACACTCTACACGCTACACCCTACACCCTACACTCTACATGCTACACCCTACACCCTACACTCTACTTGCTACCCGCTACATGCTACATGCTACACGCTACACCCTACACGCTACACTCTACACCCTACACCCTACACGCTACACTCTACACCCTACACGCTACACCCTACACTCTACACCCTCCACCCTACACGCTACACGCTACACTCTACACGCTACACCCTACACGCTACACGCTACACTCTACACCCTACACGCAACACCCTACACTCTACACCCTACACCCTAAACCCTACACGCTACACCCTACACGCTACACTCTACACCCTACACTCTACACCCTACACGCTACACGCTACACTCTACACCCTACACCCTACACACGCTACACGCTACACGCTACACTCTACACCCTACACGCTACACTCTACACCCTACACGCTACACCCTACACTCTACACGCTACATGCTACACTCTACACCCTACACCCTACATGATACATGCTACACCCTACACGCTACAGCCTACACGCTACACGCTACACTCTACACCCTACAAGCTACACGCTACACGCTACACCCTACACTCTACACCCTACACCCTACATGCTACACTCTACACCCTACACGGTACACCCTACAATCTACACGCTACATGCTACACTCTACACTCTACACCCTACACCCTACACGCTACATGCTACACTCTACACCCTACACGCTACACTCTACACCCTACACGCTACACGCTACACTCTACACTCTACACCCTACACGCTACATGCTACACGCTACACTCTACACCCTACACGCTACACGCTAGGGTGTAGAGTGTAATATGTAGCGTGTAGTTTGTAGCGTTTAGCTTGTAGGGTGTAGCGTGTAGCGTGTGGGGTGTAGAGTGTAGCGTGTAGCGTGTAGCATGTAGGGTGTAGAGTGTAGAATGTAGCGTGTAGGGTGTAGAGTGTAGGGTGTAGGATGTAGAGTGTAGTGTTTAGAGTGTAATGTGTAGCGTGTAGGGTGTAGCGTGTAGCATGTAGGGTGTAGGGTGTGGAGTGTAGGGTGTAGCGTGTAGGGTGTAGAGTGTAGCGTGTAGCGTGTAGGGTGTAGGGTGTAGAGTAAAGGGTGTAGCGTGTAGGTTGTAGAGTGTAGCGTGTAGGGTGTAGCGTGTAGCGTGTAGGGTGTAGAGTGTAGGGTGTAGCGTGTAGGGTGTAGAGTGTAGGGTGTAGCGTGTAGGGTGTAGAGTTTAGCGTGTAGCGTGTAGGGTGTAGGGTGTAGGGTGTAGCGTATAGGGTGTAGAGTGTAGCGTGTAGCGTGTAGGGTGTAGGGTGTAGCGTGTAGTGTGTAGCGTGTAGCGTGTAGGGTGTAGCGTGTAGCATGTAGCGTGTAGCGTGTAGCATGTAGAGTGTAGGGTGTAGGGTGTAGGGTGTAGCATGTAGAGTGTAGGGTGTAGGGTGTAGCGTGTAGAGTGTAGGGTATAGAGTGTAGCGTCTAGGGTGTAGAGTGTAGCGTGTAGCAAGTAGGGTGTAGAGTTTAGCGTGTAGGGTGTAGAATATAGCGTGTAGAGAGTAGGGTGTAGGGTGTAGAGTGTAGGGTGTAGGGTGTAGAGTGTAACGTGTAGCGTGTAGGGTGTAGCGTGTAGCGTGTAGGGTGTAGGGTGTAGAGTGTAGGGTGTAGCGTGTAGGGTGTAGCGTGTAGCGTGTAGCGTGTAGGGTGTAGGGTGTAGAGTGTAGGGTGTAGTGTGTAGGGTGTAGCGTGTATTGTGTAGCGTGTAGAGTGTAGCGTCTAGCGTATAGGGTGTAGCGTGTAGCGTGTAGATTGTAGCGTGTAGGGTGTAGGGTGTAGCGTCTAGCGTGTAGGGTGTAGATTGTAGCATGTAGCGTGTAGGGTGTAGGGTGTAGAGTGCAGAGTGTAGGGTGTAGAGTGTAACGTGTAGTGTGTAGGGTGTAGGGTAAAGAGTGTAGCATGTAGGGTGTAGCATGTAGCGTGTAGGGTGTAGGGTGTATAGTGTAGAGTGTAGCGTGTAGTGTGAAGCATGCAGGGTGTCGGGTATAGCGTGTAGGGTGTAGGGTGTAGAGTGTAGGGTGTAGCGTGTATGGTGTAGAGTGTAGCGTGTAGAGTGTAGCGTGTAGGGTGTAGCGTGTAGCGTGCAGAGTGTAGCGTGTAGGGTGTAGAGTGTAGCGTGTTGCGTGTAGGGTGTAGCGTGTAGGGTGTAGAGTATAGTGTGTAGCGTGTAGGGTGTAGGGTGTAGAGTGTAGGGTGTAGCGTGTAGCGTGTAGGGTGTAGATTGTAGCGTGTAGGGTGTAGGGTGTAGCGTGTAGCGTGTAGGGTGTAGGGTGTAGAGTGTAGCGTGTAGCGTGTAGGGTGTAGGGTGTAGAGTGTAGAGTGTAGTGTGTAGAGTGTAGCGTGTAGAGTGTAGGGTGTAGAGTGTAGGGTGTAGAGTGTAACGTGTAGCGTGTATTGTGTAGCGTGTAGCATGTAGGGTGTAGCGTGTAGCGTGAAGGGTGCAGGGTGTAGAGTGTAGCGTGTAGGGTGTAGAGTGTAACGTGTAGCGTGTAGGGTGTAGCATGTAGCGTGTAGGGTGTAGGGTGTAGAGTGTAACGTGTAGCGTGTAGGGTGTAGCGTGTAGGGTGTAGCGTGTAGTGTGTAGCGTGTAGAGTGTAGGGTGTAGAGTGTAGCGTGTAGGTTGTAGCATGTAGCGTGTAGGGTGTAGGGTGTAGAGTGTAGAGTGTAGCGTCTAGCGTATAGGGTGTAGCGTGTAGATTGTAGCGTGTAGGGTGTAGGGTGTAGGGTGTAGCGTGTAGCGTGTAGCGTGTAGGGTGTAGGGTGTAGAGTGTAGGGTGTAGAGTGTAGCATGTAGGGTGTAACATGTAGCGTGTAGGGTGTAGGGTGTATAGTGTAGAGTGTAGCGTGTAGTGTGAAGCATGCAGGGTGTAGGGTGTCGGGTATAGCGTGTAGGGTGTAGGGTGAAGAGTGTAGGGTGTAGCGTGTATGGTGTAGAGTGTAGCGTGTAGAGTGTAGCGTGTAGGGTGTAGCGTGTAGCGTGCAGAGTGTAAGCGTGTAGGGTGTAGAGTGTAGCGTGTTGCGTGTAGGGTGTAGTGTGTAGGGTGTAGAGTATAGTGTGTAGCGTGTAGGGTGTAGGGTGTAGAGTGTAGGGTGTAGCGTGTAGCGTGTAGGGTGTAGGGTGTAGATTGTAGCGTGTAGGGTGTAGGGTGTAGCGTGTAGCGTGTAGGGTGTAGGGTGTAGAGTGTAGCGTGTAGCGTGTAGGGTGTAGGGTGTAGAGTGTAGAGTGTAGGGTGTAGAGTGTAGAGTGTAGAGTGTAGGGTGTAGAGTGTAGGGTGTAGGGTGTAGAGTGTAACGTGTAGCGTGTAGGGTGTAGCGTGTAGCGTGTAGGGTGTAGGGTGTGGAGTGTAACGTGTAGCGTGTAGGGTGTAGCGTGTAGCGTGTAGGGTGTAGCGTGTAGTGTGTAGCGTGTAGAGTGTAGGGTGTAGAGTGTAGCGTGTAGGTTGTAGCATGTAGCGTGTAGGGTGTAGGGTGTAGAGTGTAGCGTGTAGGTTGTAGCATGTAGCGTGTAGGGTGTAGGGTGTAGAGTGTAGAGTGTAGCGTGTAGGGTGCAGCATGTAGGGTGTAGGGTGTCGGGTATAGCGTGTAGGGTGTAGGGTGTAGAGTGTAGGGTGTAGCGTGTATGGTGTAGAGTGTAGCGCGTAGCGTGCAGAGTGTAGCGTGCAGGGTGTAGGGTGTAGCGTGTAGGGTGTAGAGTGTAGCGTGAAGGGTGTAGAGTGTAGCGTGTTGCGTGTAGGGTGTAGAGTGTAGCGTGTAGCGTGTAGAGTGTAGCGTGTAGAGTGTAGCGTGTAGCGTGTAGCGTGTAGAGTGTAGGGTGTAGCGTGTAGGGTGTAGAGTGTAGGGTGTAGCGTGTAGGGTGTAGAGTGTAGCGTGTAGCGTGTAGCGTGTAGGGTGTAGGGTGTAGGGTGTAGCGTGTAGGGTGTAGAGTGTAGCGTGTAGCGTGTAGGGTGTAGGCTGTAGGGTGTAGCGTGTAGTGTGTAGAGTGTAGCGTGTAGCGTGTAGGGTGTAGCGTGTAGCATGTATCGTGTAGCGTGTAGCATGTAGAGTGTAGGGTGTAGGGTGTAGGGTGTAGCATGTAGAGTGTAGGGTGTAGGGTGTAGCGTGTAGAGTGTAGGGTATAGAATGTAGCGTGTAGCGTGTAGAGAGTAGGGTGTAGAGTGTAGAGTGTAGCGTGTAGGGTGTAGAGTGTAGCGTGTAGAGTGTATTGTGTAGAATGTAGAGTGTAGCATGTAGCGTGTAGAGTGTAGGGTGTAGAGTGTAGCGTGTAGGGTGTAGAGTGTAGCGTGTAGAGTGTAGCGAGTAGGGTGTAGCGTGTCGGGTGTAGGGTGTAGGGTGTAGCGTGTAGTTTGTAGGGTGTAGGGTGTAGGGTCTTGCGTGTAGGGTGTAGAGTGTAGCGTGTAGCGTGTAGAGTGTAGCGTGTAGGGTGTAGGGTGTAGCGTGTAGTGTGTAGGGTGTAGGGTGTAGAGTGTAGGGTGTAGCATGTAGGGTGTAGGGTGTAGGGTGTAGCATGTAGGGTGTAGAGTGTAGCGTGTAGGGTGTACGGTGTAGAGTGTAGTGTATAAGCTGTAGCGTTTAGCGTGTAGGGTGTAGCGTGTAGAGTGTAGGGTGTAGCATGTAGGGTGTAGGGTGTAGGGTGTAGCATGTAGGGTGTAGAGTGTAGCGTGTAGGGTGTACGGTGTAGAGTGTAGGGTATAAGCTGTAGCGTTTAGCGTGTAGGGTGTAGCGTGTAGCGTGTAGGGTGTAGAGTATAGCATGTAGAGAGTAGGGTGTAGGGTGTAGGGTGTAGAGTGTAACGTGTAGCATGTAGGGTGTAGCGTGTAGCGTGTAGGGTGTAGGGTGTAGAGTGTAGGGTGAAGGGTGTAGAGTGTAGCGTGTAGCGTGTAGGGTGTAGGCTGTAGGGTGTAGCGTGTAGTGTGTAGAGTGTAGCGTGTAGCGTGTAGGGTGTAGCGTGTAGCATGTAGGGTGTAGAGTGTAGCGTGTAGGGTGTACGGTGTAGAGTGTAGGGTATAAGCTGTAGCGTTTAGCGTGTAGGGTGTAGCGTGTAGCGTGTAGGGTGTAGAGTATAGCATGTAGAGAGTAGGGTGTAGGGTGTAGAGTGTAACGTGTAGCATGTAGGGTGTAGCGTGTAGCGTGTAGGGTGTAGGGTGTAGAGTGTAGGGTGAAGGGTGTAGCGTGTAGCGTGTAGCGTGTAGGGTGTAGGGTGTAGATTGTAGCGTGTAGGGTGCAGGGTGTAGAGTGTAGCGTGTAGGGTGTAGAGTGTAACGTGTAGCGTGTAGGGTGTAGCGTGTAGGGTGTAGGGTGTAGAGTGTAACGTGTAGCGTGTAGGGTGTAGCGTGTAGCGTGTAGGGTGTAGCGTGTAGCGTGTAGTGTGTAGCGTGTAGAGTGTAGGGTGTAGAGTGTAGCGTGTAGGGTGTAGCATGTAGCGTGTAGGGTGTAGGGTGTAGAGTGTAGAGTGTAGCGTGTAGGGTGAAGCATGTAGGGTGCAGGGTGTCGGGTATAGCGTGTAGGGTGTAGGGTGTAGAGTGTAGGGTGTAGCGTGTATGGTGTAGTGTAGCGTGTAGCGTGCAGAGCATAGCGTGTAGGGTGTAGCGTGTAGCGTGCAGAGTGTAGCGTGTAGGGTGTAGAGTGTAGCGTGTTGCGTGTAGGGTGTAGAGTGTAGCGTGCAGCGTGTATAGTGTAGAGTGTAGCGTGTAGGGTGTAGAGTATAGCGTGTAGCGTGTAGGGTGTAGGGTGTAGAGTGTAGAGTGTAGCATGTAGCGTGTAGCGTGTAGAGTGTAGCGTGTAGCGTGTAGAGTGTAGGGTGTAGCGTGTAGCGTGTAGCGTGTAGGGTGTAGAGTGTAGCGTGTAGCGTGTAGGGTGTAGGGTGTAGAGTGTAGCGTGTAGCGTGTAGAGTGTACGGTGTAGAGTGTAGGGTGTAGCGTGTAGGGTGTAGAGTGTAGCGTGTAGCGTGTAGCGTGTAGCGTGTAGAGTGTAGCGTGTAGCGTGTAGAGTGTAGGGTGTAGCGTGTAGCGTGTAGCGTGTAGAGTGTAGGGTGTAGAGTGTAGCGTGTAGCGTGTAGAGTGTAGAGTGTAGCGTGTAGCGTGTAGGGTGTAGAGTGTAGCGTGTAGCGTGTAGGGTGTAGGGTGTAGAGTGTAGCGTGTAGCGTGTAGAGTGTACGGTGTAGAGTGTAGGGTGTAGCGTGTAGGGTGTAGAGTGTAGCGTGTAGCGTGTAGCGTGTAGGGTTAAGCTACACACTACACACTAAACACAAAAAGAAAAGGATATGCAAACCAATGGGATCCACATTAAATAGTCAATTTTATTGTACAAAAATAGTAATCCACAAACAGAACCAGGCAAAACATACATTTAAAAACATTTAAAACACTAGTATGGCTGAATAGGCCATAAGTAATTTTACCCGAGGGAATGAAGGAAGCTAATACTTTACAGCATATGTGAGACAGGAGAAATAACCAGAGAGAAAAAATTGCTAGGTATGCGGGTACACCAATCTTAGTCAAATCTACATATAAGAAGCCTATTGTTTACTGCCAACTGTGACCCCCTGAGTACTATGACAGGAAACATATACTGCAGCCTAGTATCTGGAAGAAATACATCATGGATCCTATTTTGTTCAACACAGCATGCGTGCGCACAGTTGGTAAGCAAATGAAAGCAGACCCCTATAGAAAGGTAATCAGGGAAATAGATGTGCTGCAGTACTACAAAATCCTAGTTATTTGGATAAATGTATGCATACAGACGCCTTGTGGAAATACAAAGAATCAGGATCCAGTGTCCTAAGGCTTGGAAAAATGCCAGGCCATGCATGAAGTAAATAGGTGTAATTCCATAGCAGTTGTAAAGATAAGTTACCCAAGTCCTGTCCCTCGGGAAAAAAACAAAGGAAGCCCTTTACCCCACGCGTATCGACGCTACTCAAGCGTCTTCATCAGAGGAAAAAGTGACACCCTACACGCTACACGCTACACTCTACACTCTACACGCTACACTCTACACCCTACACGCTACACCCTACACTCTACACGCTACATGCTACACTCTACACCCTACACAATAGACGCTACTTGCTACACCCTACATGCTACACTCTACACGCTACACGCTACACCCTACACGGTACACCCTACACCCTACACCCTACACAGTACAATCTACACGCTACACGCTACACACTATACGCTACAAGCTAGACGCTACACTCTACACGCTACACGCTACACGCTACACCCTACACGCTACACCCTACACTCTACACCCTACACCCTACACGCTACACGCTACACTCTACACCCTACACTCTACACCCTACACGCTACACGCTACACGCTACACTCTACACGCTAAACGCTACAGCTTATACCCTACACTCTACACCGTACACCCTACACGCTACACTCTACACCCTACACGCTACACCCTACACCCTACACCCTACATGCTACACCCTACACTCTACACCCTACACCCTACACGCTACACTCTACACCCTACACCGTACTCTACATGCTACACGCTACACGGTACATGATACACGCTACACCCTACACGCTACACCCTACACGCTACTCACTACACGCTACACTCTACACCCTACACGCTACACCCTACACCCTACTCCCTACACTCTACACGCTACACGCTACACCCTACACCCTACACTGTACACCCTACACCCTGCACGCTACACTCTACACTCTGCTCCCTACTCTCTACACGCTACACTCTATACCCTACACTCTACACGCTACACGCTACACACTACACGCTACACCCTACACGCTACACTTTACACTCTACACGCTACACTCTACACTCTACACACTACACTCTACACCCTACACCCTACTCTACATGCTACACGCTACATGCTACACCCTACACGCTACACCCTACACCCTACACGCTACACTCCACACCCTACACTCTACACCCTACACGCTACACGCTACATGCTACACGCTACACTCTACACGCTAAACGCTACAGCTTATACCATACTCTCTACACCGTACACCCTACACGCTACACTCTACACGCTACACCCTACACCCTACACCCTACATGCTACACCCTACACTCTACACCCTACACCCTACACGCTACACGCTACACCCTATGCCCTGCACGCCACACACTACACTCTACACGCTACACCCTACACGCTACACTCTACACGCTACACGCTACACTCTACACCCTACACGCTACACTCTACACCCTACACACTACACTCTACACGCTACACGGTACACGCTACAAGCTACGCCCTACACCCTACACGCTACATGTTACACTCTACACCCTACACGCTACACTCTACACCCTACACGCTACACCCTACACCCTACACGCTACACACTACACGCTACACTCTACACCCTACACGCTGCACTCTATACGCTACACGGTAAACGCTACACGCTGCACCCTACACCCTACACGCTACACTCTACACGCTACATGCTACACCCTACACTCTACACCCTACACGCTATACGCTACACTCTACACCCTGCACGCTACACGCTACACGCTACACCCTACACGCTACACTCTACACCCTACACGCTACACTCTACATGCTACACGCTACACGCTACACCCTACACGCTACACTCTACACCCTACACGCTACACTCTACACGCTACACGCTACACCCTACACGCTACACTCTACACCCTACACGCTACACCCTACACCCTACACGCTACATTCTACACCCTACACGCTACACCCGACACTCTACACCCTACACCCTACACGCTACTCGCTACACTCTACACCCTACCCGCTACACT
The DNA here is from genome assembly GCF_051348905.1 of Ranitomeya variabilis. Classification (NCBI taxonomy): domain Eukaryota; kingdom Metazoa; phylum Chordata; class Amphibia; order Anura; family Dendrobatidae; genus Ranitomeya; species Ranitomeya variabilis. Next base: position 130,641 of record NW_027508142.1, read on the forward strand.
CTACACGCTACACGCTACACTCTACACCATACACGCTACACCCTACACTCTACACCCTACACCCTACACGCTATACCCGACACCCTACACCCTACATGCTTCACCCTACACGCTACACTCTACACTGTACACTCTACACCCTACACGCTACACCCTACACTCTACACCCTCCACCCTACACGCTACACGCTACACTCTACACGCTACACCCTACACGCTACACGCTACACTCTACACCCTACACGCAACACCCTACACTCTACACCCTACACCCTAAACCCTACACGCTACACCCTACACGCTACACTCTACACCCTACACCCTACACTCTACACCCTACACGCTACACGCTACACTCTACACCCTACACCCTACACACGCTACACGCTACACGCTACACTCTACACCCTACACGCTACACTCTACACCCTACACGCTACACCCTACACTCTACACGCTACATGCTACACTCTACACCCTACACCCTACATGATACATGCTACACCCTACACGCTACAGCCTACACGCTACACGCTACACTCTACACCCTACAAGCTACACGCTACACGCTACACCCTACACTCTACACCCTACACCCTACATGCTACACTCTACACCCTACACGGTACACCCTACAATCTACACGCTACATGCTACACTCTACACTCTACACCCTACACCCTACACGCTACATGCTACACTCTACACCCTACACGCTACACTCTACACCCTACACGCTACACGCTACACTCTACACTCTACACCCTACACGCTACATGCTACACGCTACACTCTACACCCTACACGCTACACGCTAGGGTGTAGAGTGTAATATGTAGCGTGTAGTTTGTAGCGTTTAGCTTGTAGGGTGTAGCGTGTAGCGTGTGGGGTGTAGAGTGTAGCGTGTAGCGTGTAGCATGTAGGGTGTAGGGTGTAGAGTGTAGAGTGTAGCGTGTAGGGTGTAGAGTGTAGGGTGTAGCGTGTAGGGTGTAGAGTGTAGCGTGTAGGGTGTAGCGTGTAGCATGTAGGGTGTAGGGTGTAGAGTGTAGAGTGTAGCGTGTAGGGTGAAGCATGTAGGGTGTAGGGTGTCGGGTATAGCGTGTAGGGTGTAGGGTGTAGAGTGTAGGGTGTAGCGTGTATGGTGTAGTGTAGCGTGTAGCGTGCAGAGCATAGCGTGTAGGGTGTAGCGTGTAGCGTGCAGAGTGTAGCGTGTAGGGTGTAGAGTGTAGCGTGTTGCGTGTAGGGTGTAGAGTGTAGCGTGTATAGTGTAGAGTGTAGCGTGTAGCGTGTAGAGTGTAGCGTGTAGGGTGTAGAGTGTAGCGTGTTGCGTGCAGGGTGTAGAGTGTAGCGTGTATAGTGTAGAGTGTAGCGTGTAGCGTGTAGAGTGTAGCGTGTAGGGTGTAGAGTATAGCGTGTAGCGTGTAGGGTGTAGGGTGTAGAGTGTAGAGTGTAGCATGTAGCGTGTAGCGTGTAGAGTGTAGCGTGTAGCGTGTAGAGTGTAGGGTGTAGCGTGTAGCGTGTAGCGTGTAGAGTGTAGGGTGTAGAGTGTAGCGTGTAGCGTGTAGAGTGTAGAGTGTAGCGTGTAGCGTGTAGGGTGTAGAGTGTAGCGTGTAGCGTGTAGGGTGTAGGGTGTAGAGTGTAGCGTGTAGCGTGTAGAGTGTACGGTGTAGAGTGTAGGGTGTAGCGTGTAGGGTGTAGAGTGTAGCGTGTAGCGTGTAGCGTGTAGGGTTAAGCTACACACTACACACTAAACACAAAAAGAAAAGGATATGCAAACCAATGGGATCCACGTTAAATAGTCAATTTTATTGTACAAAAATAGTAATCCACAAACAGAACCAGGCAAAACATACATTTAAAAACATTTAAAACACTAGTATGGCTGAATAGGCCATAAGTAATTTTACCCGAGGGAATGAAGGAAGCTAATACTTTACAGCATATGTGAGACAGGAGAAATAACCAGAGAGAAAAAATTGCTAGGTATGCGGGTACACCAATCTTAGTCAAATCTACATATAAGAAGCCTATTGTTTACTGCCAACTGTGACCCCCTGAGTACTATGACAGGAAACATATACTGCAGCCTAGTATCTGGAAGAAATACATCATGGATCCTATTTTGTTCAACACAGCATGCGTGCGCACAGTTGGTAAGCAAATGAAAGCAGACCCCTATAGAAAGGTAATCAGGGAAATAGATGTGCTGCAGTACTACAAAATCCTAGTTATTTGGATAAATGTATGCATACAGACGCCTTGTGGAAATACAAAGAATCAGGATCCAGTGTCCTAAGGCTTGGAAAAATGCCAGGCCAGGGGGCGTGGTTTGCCAGGGGACAGGAGTGGACGTGCATCTGCAGGGCTCCTGCTAACCCCTTACTTGCTACTAATTAAGCCTACTTAATCGTGGATTATTTAACTCCACAACACTCAAGAATATGCCTGGAACAAGAGGAGATTGGAAAGAAGCGGGCACACCGACAAAAACGTCCGCATTTTGGCAGAGAACTTTCCGGGAGAGATCCAATGGCGGCAGGCTTCCCTCTGCTGAGGGAAGTAGTTCCGTGAGTGTAAGCAGTGGAACTGTCGGCCGAGAACTTGCGGACCTGCAGCCCCTAAGAAAACTGACCACTGCCCGGGGTGCTGCATGGAGGACACCTGCCCCCGCCTCATCCCTGGTGAAGACTGCGGGAGATCCGGCAAGATGCAGAGTGACCGCGGACATCTACTCTGCAAAGACGCGGCGGAGGGATACTGCAAACAACCCAGCGGCTCCAGCAACGAGAATCCCGGCCCCCGCAATGAGAATCCCGGCCCCCATCAAGTCATGGAAGCCAGGCGGGGAAGAAGCTGAGGAGCGCCGGAGGATCACCCAGGCACCGCAAGATACAGTGACGCTGAGAGAGCCAATGAAGGTTTCACCGGCAGCACAGCAGTCCAGACGCGGTATGATCTCCCCGACGTGCCGAAGCACATTAAGGTATGACGCAAGGGAGTTCATACCCGGAAGTGGAGGAGGTAGTAAATATCAGATGCCGGGAGCGGCGGTGAGAGACAGTGAAGCCAGGGAGCAGCGGCGAGGCTTGCCTGCCGCACTCCACACAGAGGAGAAATATTTTGTGAGCCATACATCTCCCCAGAACAGGAGGGGGGAACTATTAAAAGCAATTAAATATAAACATAAATCACCAGATGGGATCAGTCTCTTTCAGAAAGAGGGAGACTCGAACCAACAACAGGGGCACTGCCTTAGGTACAACTCCCTATCTCCACTGTCGCAGGATTATAATGAGGAAGAGATGATTTCTCTGGAGTTGGGGATACAGCTCAATAATACCACCAATGACTGTTCACCCTCTAAAAGCATGCCAAACCTGCATGGGAAAAAATCCCCTTTATTTAAGAAAACAACAGAATATGCTGCACTGACGCCCCAGTCATTTATTAAGTCGCTCACCTCGCGGTTTGAGGAGAAATTTGAGACCATTACTAAAGGGACAATTAAAGATCAGTCCAACGCTGACAATTTTCATTTGACCCTTGACCCTCCTATGTCACCCTCGGAGGAGAAATGTGCAGACTCAGGTAATAATAAGGACTCTTCAGTCTCTTCTGACTGTGACTACAATGATTCATCTGACAATGACTTTGATTATGAGGGTCCTGATGAACACTCAGAGGGGTTCAGTGACAGTGAGGATCTAAGCGGCTCAGATGATATGTCTAAATCATCAAACACTAGCGACATGGATCAGCAGCAGTCATGCCCTGAGGTCCCTGATTATTCCCTATTGGATAGAGTCTCAGCCTCTGATGAATACCCCTCAGCAAAATTCATGGTTAACTTATGTATGGCTTTCCTAACATCTATAGACCAAAAAGGAACTGTAACATCTGAGAAAACCCTCAAAAAATTATTTAAGGACACCCTCACAAATAAATGCTGTCCCATTCCATGTCCTTAACATGACCTCGGACAAACCTCCCAACACTCCGAAAATGTCCAACCCTCCAAGCAAACATCACGAGTTGGCGTCTTTTAATAATACAGAGTGTGTGCGTTCAGATCCTCTGGTCAATCTAAAGAACGACATAGATGCTCTCAAGAATAAATTAACAGACTTCGAAAATCATAAAAGAAAAAATAACCTTAAAGTCCGTGGTATCCCGGAATCGGTGGGGAAATCTCAGCTGGGAAACTACATCTCTTCTATGATATCTTACATGCTCCCCGAAGCTAAGGGGAAAAACCTAATTGTGAAAGCATTTAGGATACGGAGACCACCTTTTCTCCCGCCTAATACTGCCGCGGACGTCATCGTCTCACTCTACCCTAACTGGCTAAGAGACTCATTGCTTGTCACCGCAAGAGAACCAAAGTTCCTCTCGTCTCCATACGGTCACTTGACCCTATACAGGGATCTGTGTAAGGATACCATGCAAAAACGGAAAATGTTTCAGTTCGCCACCAATAGACTACAACAGGCTGAAATACAATACAACTGGCACCAGTTCTCCAGTCTGAGATTCTTCTTCGCGGCAAAATGGCGCACTTTTACTTCTCCAGCAGAGGCGGTGGACTTTCTAAACCGCGCGGGTATAGGTCCTCCCGGATCTTCTTCTGGCCACACTTCCAAACCCAAACTAAACTCTTGAATATTTCTCTTCTCCTCTTTGTATAGTCCACGTCACAACATGTGACTGAACCGAACTTTTTGCCCAATATGTTTGTGGACCATCAATAATGATGGTCCTGCCTTGACAGGCTGTCATATATTCCTTTCAGATACGTAAAATTTTGGTTGCTAAATTTTTACAGGGTTTATTACGTGATGCTACCTATTTTTAATATGCAGTATTATATATAACCTCAGCTGCTGGCCTAAACTAATTTAGTTAATTTATAGCCTACTGCATCTTCAAAGTTAACAAATTCATCTGATATTATATAGTATAGGAAAGCTACATATATGACTATCATTGTCTTTGCTTACGTTACTTAACTCACGTTCAAGCATTTCTTTTATGCTACTTCTACTCTGTTAAATTCTACTAAACTATGTGACTGCTTGTCTCCCCTATTGTATAGGGGTCTTTCCCTATTCTCGTATCCCTTCCCTCCCTTCCTTCCCTCCCTCGTTTACCCTTCCCGGTTAAAAACAAAATTCAATAAAGTTTCTTGAAAAGGAAAAATGCCAGGCCATGCATGAAGTAAATAGGTGTAATTCCATAGCAGTTGTAAAGATAAGTTACCCAAGTCCTGTCCCTCGGGAAAAAAACAAAGGAAGCCCTTTACCCCACGCGTATCGACGCTACTCAAGCGTCTTCATCAGAGGAAAAAGTGACACCCTACACGCTACACGCTACACTCTACACTCTACACGCTACACTCTACACCCTACACGCTACACCCTACACTCTACACGCTACATGCTACACTCTACACCCTACACAATACACGCTACTTGCTACACCCTACATGCTACACTCTACACGCTACACGCTACACGCTACACCCTACACGGTACACCCTACACCCTACACCCTACACGCTACAATCTACACGCTACACGCTACACACTATACGCTACACGCTAGACGCTACACTCTACACGCTACACGCTACACGCTACGCCCTACACGCTACACCCTACACTCTACACCCTACAACCTACACGCTACACGCTACACGCTACACGCTACACCCTACACGCTACACCCTACACTCTACACCCTACACCCTACACGCTACACGCTACACGCTACACCCTACACGCTACACCCTACACTCTACACCCTACACGCTACACCCTACACACTACACGTTACACTCTACACCCTACACCCTACACTCTACACCCTACACCCTACTCTCTACACTCTACACTCTACACCCTACACGCTACACTCTACACCCTACACCCTACACGCTACACTCTACACGCTAAACGCTACAGCTTATACCCTACACTCTACACCGTACACCCTACATGCTACACTCTACACCCTACACGCTACACCCTACACCCTACACCCTACATGCTACACCCTACACTCTACACCCTACACCCTACACGCTACACCCTACGCCCTGCACGCCACACACTACACTCTACACGCTACACCCTACACCCTACACTGTACACCCTACACCCTACACGCTACACGCTACACTCTACACGCTACACCCTACACTCTACACCCTACACCCTACACGCTATACGCTACACTCTACACCTGCACACTACACGCTGCACCCTACACGCTACACTCTACACCCTACACGCTACACCCTACACTCTACACCCTACACCCTACACACTACACGCTACTCGCTACACTCTACACCCTACACGCTACACTCTACACTCTACTCCCTACTCTCTACACGCTACACTCTATACCCTACACTCTACACGCTACGCGCTACACGCTACACACTACACACTACACGCTACACTTTACACTCTACACGCTACACACTACACGCTACACGCTACACTCTACACCCTACACCCTACTCTACATGCTACACGCTACACGGTACATGATACACGCTACACCCTACTCGCTACACGCTACACCCTACACGCTACACGCTACACTCCACACCCTACACGCTACATCCTACACCCTTCTCCCTACACTCTACACGCTACACGCTACACCCTACACCCTACACTGTACACCCTACACCCTACACGCTACACTCTACACTCTGCTCCCTACTCTCTACACGCTACACTCTATACCCTACACTGTACACGCTACGCGCTACGCGCTACACACTACACGCTACACCCTACACGCTACACTTTACACTCTACACGCTACACTCCACACTCTACACACTACACTCTACACCCTACACCCTACACCCTACTCTACATGCTACACGCTACATGCTACACCCTACACGCTTCACCCTACACCCTACACGCTACACGCTACACGCTACACTCTACACCCTACACTCTACACCCTACACGCTACACGCTACACGCTACACTCTACACGCTAAACGCTACAGCTTATACCCTACACTCTACACCGTACACCCTACACGCTACACTCTACACCCTACACGCTACACCCTACACCCTACACCCTACATGCTACACCCTACACTCTACACCCTACACCCTACACGCTACACTCTACACCCTACACCCTACTCTACATGCTACACGCTACACGGTACATGATACACGCTACACCCTACACGCTACACGCTACACCCTACACGCTACACGCTACACGCTACACTCTACACCCTACACGCTACACCCTACACCCTACTCCCTACACTCTACACGCTACACGCTACACCCTACACCCTACACTGTACACCCTACACTCTGCACGCTACACTCTACACTCTGCTCCCTACTCTCTACACGCTACACTCTAAACCCTACACTCTACACGCTACACCCTACACCCTACACTCTACATGCTACACCCTACACCCTACACTCTACTTGCTACCCGCTACATGCTACATGCTACACGCTACACCCTACACGCTACACTCTACACCCTACACCCTACACGCTACACTCTACACCCTACACGCTACACCCTACACTCTACACCCTACACCCTACACGCTACTCGCTACACTCTACACCCTACCCGCTACACTCTACACTCTACACGCTACACGCTACACTCTACACCCTACACGCAACACGCTACACTCTACACCCTACACGCTACACTCTGCACGCTACACGCTACACCCTACACCCTACACGCTACACGCTACACTCTACACCATACACGCTACACCCTACACTCTACACCCTACACCCTACACGCTATACCCGACACCCTACACCCTACATGCTTCACCCTACACGCTACACTCTACACTCTACACCCTACACGATACATGCTACACTCTACACGCTACACTCTACACCCTACACGCTACACTCTACATCCTACACCCTACACGCTATACGCTACACTCTACACCCTGCACGCTACACGCTACACTCTACACCCTACACGCTACACTCTACACCCTACACGCTACACCCTACACTCTACACTCTCCACCCTACACGCTACACGCTACACTCTACACGCTACACCCTACACGCTACACTCTACACCCTACACGCAACACCCTACACTCTACACCCTACACCCTAAACCCTACACGCTACACCCTACACGCTACACTCTACACCCTACACCCTACACTCTACACCCTACACGCTACACTCTACACCCTACACCCTACACACGCTACACGCTACACCCTACACTCTACACGCTACATGCTACACTCTACACCCTACACGATACATGCTACACCCTACACGCTACAGCCTACACGCTACACGCTACACTCTACACCCTACAAGCTACACGCTACACGCTACACCCTACACGCTACACGCTAGGGTGTAGAGTGTAATATGTAGCGTGTAGTTTGTAGCGTTTAGCTTGTAGGGTGTAGCGTGTAGCGTGTAGGGTGTAGAGTGTAGCGTGTAGCGTGTAGCATGTAGGGTGTAGGGTGTAGAGTGTAGAGTGTAGCGTGTAGGGTGTAGAGTGTAGGGTGTAGGATGTAGAGTGTAGGGTTTAGAGTGTAATGTGTAGCGTGTAGGGTGTAGCGTGTAGCATGTAGGGTGTAGGGTGTAGGGTGTAGCGTGTAGGGTGTAGAGTGTAGCGTGTAGGGTGTAGCGTGTAGCGTGCAGGGTGTAGAGTGTAGCGTATAGCGTGTAGGGTGTAGAGTGTAGGGTGTAGCGTGTAGGGTGTAGAGTGTAGGGTGTAGCGTGTAGGGTGTAGAGTGTAGGGTGTAGCGTGTAGGGTGTAGAGTGTAGGGTGTAGCGTGTAGGGTGTAGAGTGTAGGGTGTAGCGTGTAGGGTGTAGAGTGTAGCGTGTAGGGTGTAGCGTGTAGCGTGCAGGGTGTAGAGTGTAGCGTATAGCGTGTAGGATGTAGAGTGTAGCGTGTAGCGTGTAGGGTGTAGGGTGTAGCGTGTAGGGTGTAGAGTGTAGCGTGTAGCGTGTAGGGTGTAGGGTGTAGGGTGTAGCATGTAGTGTGTAGCGTGTAGCGTGTAGGGTGTAGCGTGTAGCATGTAGAGTGTAGGGTGTAGGGTGTAGCATGTAGAGTGTAGGGTGTAGGGTGTAGCGTGTAGAGTGTAGGGTATAGAGTGTAGCGTCTAGGGTGTAGAGTGTAGCGTGTAGCGTGTAGGGTGTAGAGTGTAGCGTGTAGGGTGTAGAATATAGCGCGTAGAGAGTAGGGTGTAGGGTGTAGAGTGTAGGGTGTAGGGTGTAGAGTGTAACGTGTAGCGTGTAGGGTGTAGCGTGTAGCGTGTAGGGTGTAGGGTGTAGAGTGTAGGGTGTAGCGTGTAGCGTGTAGGGTGTAGAGTGTAGCGTGTAGTGTGTAGGGTGTAGGGTGTAGAGTGCAGAGTGTAGGGTGTAGAGTGTAGCGTGTAGAGTGTAGGGTGTAGAGTGTAGGGTGTAGAGTGTAACGTGTAGTGTGTAGGGTGTAGCGTGTAGCGTGTAGGGTGTAGCGTGTAGCGTGTAGGGTGCAGGGTGTAGAGTGTAACGTGTAGCGTGTAGGGTGTAGCGTGTAGCGTGTAGGGTGTAGCGTGTAGCGTGTAGTGTGTAGCGTGTAGGGTGTAGGGTGTAGAGTGTAGCGTGTAGAGTGTAGCGTGTAGCGTGTAGCGTGTAGAGTGTAGCGTGTAGGGTGTAGAGTATAGTGTGTAGCGTGTAGGGTGTATGGTGTAGAGTGTAGAGTGTAGCATGTAGCGTGTAGCGTGTAGAGTGTAGCGTGTAGGGTGTAGAGTGTAGCGTGTTGCATGTAGGGTGTACAGTGTAGCGTGTAGCGTGTAGAGTGTAGCGCGTAGCGTGTAGGGTGTAGGGTGTAGAGTGTAGCGTGTAGAGTGTACGGTGTAGAGTGTAGGGTGTAGCGTGTAGGGTGTAGAGTGTAGCGTGTAGCGTGTAGCGTGTAGGGTGTAGGGTGTAGATTGTAGCGTGTAGGGTGCAGGGTGTAGAGTGTAGCGTGTAGGGTGTAGAGTGTAACGTGTAGCGTGTAGGGTGTAGCGTGTAGCGTGTAGGGTGTAGGGTGTAGAGTGTAACGTGTAGCGTGTAGGGTGTAGCGTGTAGCGTGTAGGGTGTAGCGTGTAGCGTGTAGTGTGTAGCGTGTAGAGTGTAGGGTGTAGAGTGTAGCGTGTAGGGTGTAGCATGTAGCGTGTAGGGTGTAGAGTGTAGAGTGTAGCGTTTAGGGTGAAGCATGTAGGGTGTAGGGTGTCGGGTATAGCGTGTAGGGTGTAGGGTGTAGAGTGTAGGGTGTAGCGTGTATGGTGTAGAGTGTAGCGTGTAGCGTGCAGTATAGCGTGTAGGGTGTAGCGTGTAGCGTGCAGAGTGTAGCGTGTAGGGTATAGAGTGTAGCGTGTTGCGTGTAGGGTGTAGAGTGTAGCGTGTAGCGTGTAGAGTGTAGAGTGTAGCATGTAGCCACCGATCAACCAACCGCTGCACGATCAGCTCTATCCTCACCTACTGTATTCTCACCCATCCCTTGTAGATTGTGAGCCCTCGCGGGCAGGGTCCTCACTCCTCCTGTACCAGTTATGACTTGTATTGTTCAAGATTATTGTACTTGTTTTTATTATGTATACCCCTCCTCACTTGTAAAGCGCCATGGAATAAATGGCGCTATAACAATAAATAATAATAATAATAATAATGTAGCGTGTAGCGTGTAGAGTGTAGCGTGTAGCGTGTAGAGTGTAGGGTGTAGCGTGTAGCGTGTAGCGTGTAGAGTGTAGGGTGTAGAGTGTAGCGTGTAGCGTGTAGAGTGTAGCGTGTAGCGTGTAGGGTGTAGAGTGTAGCGTGTAGCGTGTAGGGTGTAGGGTGTAGAGTGTAACGTGTAGCGTGTAGAGTGTACGGTGTAGAGTGTAGGGTGTAGCGTGTAGGGTGTAGAGTGTAGCGTGTAGCGTGTAGCGTGTAGGGTTAAGCTACACACTACACACTAAACACAAAAAGAAAAGGATATGCAAACCAATGGGATCCACGTTAAATAGTCAATGTTATTGTACAAAAACAGTAATCCACAAACAGAACCAGGCAAAACATTTAAAACACTAGTATGGCTGAATAGGCCATAAGTAATTTTACCCGAGGGAATGAAGGAAGCTAATACTTTACAGCATATGTGAGACAGGAGAAATAACCAGAGAGAAAAAATTGCTAGGTATGCGGGTACACCAATCTTAGTCAAATCTACATATAAGAAGCCTATTGTTTACTGCCAACTGTGACCCCCTGAGTACTATGACAGGAAACATATACTCCAGCCTAGTATCTGGAAGAAATACATCATGGATCCTATTTTGTTCAACACAGCATGCGTGCGCACAGTTGGTAAGCAAATGAAAGCAGACCCCTATAGAAAGGTAATCAGGGAAATAGATATGCTGCAGTACTACAAAATCCTAGTTATTTGGATAAATGTATGCATACAGACGCCTTGTGGAAATACAAAGAATCAGGATCCATTGTCCTAAGGCTTGGAAAAATGCCAGGCCATGCATGAAGTAAATAGGTGTAATTCCATAGCAGTTGTAAAGATAAGTTACCCAAGTCCTGTCCCTCGGGAAAAAAACAAAGGAAGCCCTTTACCCCACGCGTATCGACGCTACTCAAGCGTCTTCATCAGAGGAAAAACCCTACACGCTACACGCTACACTCTACACTCTACACGCTACACTCTACACCCTACACGCTACACCCTACACTCTACACGCTACATGCTACACTCTACACCCTACACAATACACGCTACTTGCTACACCCTACATGCTACACGCTACACGCTACACGCTACACCCTACACGGTACACCCTACACCCTACACCCTACACGCTACAATCTACACGCTACACGCTATACGCTACACGCTAGACGCTACACTCTACACGCTACACGCTACACGCTACACCCTACACGCTACACCCTACACTCTACACCCTACAACCTACACGCTACACGCTACACGCTACACGCTACACCCTACACGCTACACCCTACACTCTACACCCTACACCCTACACGCTACACGCTACACGCTACACCCTACACGCTACACCCTACACTCTACACCCTACACGCTACACCCTACACGCTACACGTTACACTCTACACCCTACACCCTACACTCTACACCCTACACCCTACTCTCTACACTCTACACTCTACACCCTACACGCTACACTCTACACCCTACACCCTACACGCTACACGCTACACGCTACACTCTACACGCTAAACGCTACAGCTTATACCCTACACTCTACACCGTACACCCTACATGCTACACTCTACACCCTACACGCTACACCCTACACCCTACACCCTACATGCTACACCCTACACTCTACACCCTACACCCTACACGCAACACCCTACGCCCTGCACGCCACACACTACACTCTACACGCTACACCCTACACCCTACACTGTACACCCTACACCCTACACGCTACACGCTACACTCTACACGCTACACCCTACACTCTACACCCTACACCCTACACGCTATACGCTACACTCTACACCTGCACGCTACACGCTACACCCTACACGCTACACTCTACACCCTACACACTACACCCTACACTCTACACCCTACACCCTACACACTACACGCTACTCGCTACACTCTACACCCTACACGCTACACTCTACACTCTATTCCCTACTCTCTACACGCTACACTCTATACCCTACACTCTACACGCTACGCGCTACACGCTACACACTACACACTACACACTACACTTTACACTCTACACGCTACACACTACACGCTACACGCTACACTCTACACCCTACACCCTACTCTACATGCTACACGCTACACGGTACATGATACACGCTACACCCTACTCGCTACACGCTACACCCTACACGCTACACGCTACACTCCACACCCTACATGCTACACCCTACACCCTTCTCCCTACACTCTACACGCTACACGCTACACCCTACACCCTACACTGTACACCCTACACGCTACACTCTACACTCTGCTCCCTACTCTCTACACGCTACACTCTATACCCTACACTCTACACGCTACGCGCTACACACTACACGCTACACCCTACACGCTACACTTTACACTCTACACGCTACACTCCACACTCTACACACTACACTCTACACCCTACACCCTACACCCTACTCTACATGCTACACGCTACACGCTACATGCTACACCCTACACGCTTCACCCTACACCCTACACGCTACACACTACACGCTACACTCTACACCCTACACTCTACACCCTACACGCTACACGCTACACGCTACACTCTACACGCTAAACGCTACAGCTTATACCCTACACTCTACACCGTACACCCTACACGCTACACTCTACACCCTACACGCTACACCCTACACCCTACACCCTACATGCTACACCCTACACTCTACACCCTACACCCTACACGCTACACTCTACACCCTACACCTTACTCTACATGCTACACGCTACACGGTACATGATACACGCTACACCCTACACGCTACACGCTACACCCTACACGCTACACGCTACACGCTACACTCTACACCCTACACGCTACACCCTACACCCTACTCCCTACACTCTACACGCTACACGCTACACCCTACACCCTACACTGTACACCCTACACTCTGCACGCTACACTCTACACTCTGCTCCCTACTCTCTACACGCTACACTCTATACCCTACACTCTACACGCTACGCGCTACACGCTACACACTACACGCTACACCCTACACGCTACACTTTACACTCTACACGCTACACTCTACACTCTACACACTACACTCTACACCCTACACCCTACACCCTACTCTACATGCTTCACGCTACACGCTACACGCTACATGCTACACCCTACACGCTACACCCTACACCCTACACGCTACACTCCACACTCTACACTCTACACCCTACACGCTACACGCTACACGCTACACTCTACACGCTAAACGCTACAGCTTATACCATACTCTCTACACCGTACACCCTACACGCTACACTCTACACGCTACACGCTACACCCTACACCCTACATGCTACACCCTACACTCTACACCCTACACCCTACACGCTACACGCTACACCCTATGCCCTGCACGCCACACACTACACTCTACACGCTACACCCTACACGCTACACTCTACACGCTACACGCTACACGCTACACTCTACACCCTACACGCTACACTCTACACCCTACACACTACACTCTACACGCTACACGGTACACGCTACACGCTACGCACTACACACTACACGCTACATGTTACACTCTACACCCTACACGCTACACTCTACACCCTACACGCTGCACCCTACACCCTACACGCTACACACTACACGCTACACTCTACACCCTACACGCTGCACTCTATACGCTACACGGTAAACGCTACACGCTACACCCTACACCCTACACGCTACACTCTACACGCTACATGCTACACCCTACACTCTACACCCTACACGCTTATACGCTACACTCTACACCCTGCACGCTACACGCTACACGCTACACCCTACACGCTACACTCTACACCCTACACGCTACACTCTACACCCTACACGCAACACGCTACACTCTACACCCTACACGCTACACTCTGCACACTACACGCTACACCCTACACGCTATACTCTGCACGCTACACGCTACACTCTACACCCTACACGCTACACTCTACACCCTGCACCCTACACGCTACACGCTACATCCTACATGCTACACGCTACACAATACACGCTACACGTTACACTCTACAACCTACACTCTACACCCTACACTCTACACGCTACACTCTACACCCTACACTCTACACTCTACACCCAACACCCTAGACGCTACACGCTACACTCTACACCCTACACCCTACACGCTACACGCTACACCCTACACCCTACACGCTACAATCTACACCCTACACCCTACACGCTACACGCTACACCCTACACTCTACACCCTACACCCTACACGCTACACACTATACTCTACACCCTACACGCTACACCCTACACGCAACACGCTACACTCTACACCCTACACGCTACACTCTGCACGCTACACGCTACACCCTACACCCTACACGCTACACTCTACACGCTACACTCTACACCATACAGGCTACACCCTACACTCTACACCCTACACCCTACACGCTATACCCGACACCCTACACCCTGCATGCTTCACCCTACACGCTACAATCTACACCCTACACCCTACACGCTACATGCTACACCCTACACGCTACACTCTACACCCTACACCCTACATGCTACACACTACACGCTACACGCTACACCCTACACACTACACGTTACACTCTACACCCTACACTCTGCACTCTACACCCTACACCCTACACGCTACACGCTACAATCTACACCCTACACGCTACACGCTACACCCTACACCATACACCCTACACGCTACAATCTACACGCTACACGCTACACCCTATACGCTAGACGCAACACTCTACACGCTACACGATACACGCTACACCCTACACACTACACCCTACGCTCTACACCCTACACCCTACACGCTACACGCTACACGCTACACCCTACACGCTACACCCTACACTCTACACCCTACACCCTACACGCTACACGCTACACCCTACACGCTACACGTTACACTCTACACCCTACACCCTACACTCTACACCCTACACCCTACTCTCTACACGCTATATTCTACACCCTACACGCTACACTCTACACCCTACACGCTACACGCTACACTCTACACCCTAGACGCTACACTCTATACCCTACACTCTACACGCTACACCCTACACCCTACACTCTACATGCTACACCCTACACCCTACACCCTACACTCTACATGCTACACGCTACACGCTACATGCTACACGCTACACCCTACACGCTACACGCTACACACTACACGCTACACCCTACACCCTACACCCTACACGCTACACACTACACTCTACACCCTACACGCTACACCCTACACCCTACACCCTACACTCTACACGCTACACTCTACACCCTACACGCTACACCCTACACTCTACACCCTACACGCTACACCCTACACTCTACACCCTACACGCTATACGCTACACTCTACACCCTGCACGCTACACGCTACACCCTACACGCTACACTCTACACCCTACACGCTACACCCTACACTCTACACCCTACACCCTACACGCTACACGCTACACTCTACACCCTACACGCTACACCCTACACTCCACACCCTACACCCTACATGCTACACGCTACACCCTACACGCTACACATTACACTCTAAACCCTACACTCTACATCCTACACCCTACACTCTACACCCTACACGCTACACTCTACACTCTACACCCTACACCCTACATGCTACACGCTACACTCTACACCCTACACGCTGCACTCTATACGCTACACGGTAAACGCTACACGCTACACCCTACACCCTACACGCTACACTCTACACGCTACATGCTACACCCTACACTCTACACCCTACACGCTTATACGCTACACTCTACACCCTGCACGCTACACGCTACACGCTACACCCTACACGCTACACTCTACACCCTACTCGCTACACTCTACACCCTACACGCAACACGCTACACTCTACACCCTACACGCTACACTCTGCACACTACACGCTACACCCTACACGCTATACTCTGCACGCTACACGCTACACTCTACACCCTACACGCTACACTCTACACCCTGCACCCTACACGCTACACGCTACATCCTACATGCTACACGCTACACAATACACGCTACACGTTACACTCTACAACCTACACTCTACACCCTACACTCTACACGCTACACTCTACACCCTACACTCTACACTCTACACCCAACACCCTAGACGCTACACGCTACACTCTACACCCTACACCCTACACGCTACACGCTACACCCTACACCCTACACGCTACAATCTACACCCTACACGCTACACGCTACACCCTACACTCTACACCCTACACCCTACACGCTACACACTATACTCTACACCCTACACGCTACACCCTACACGCAACACGCTACACTCTACACCCTACACGCTACACTCTGCACGCTACACGCTACACCCTACACCCTACACGCTACACTCTACACGCTACACTCTACACCATACACGCTACACCCTACACTCTACACCCTACACCCTACACGCTATACCCGACACCCTACACCCTGCATGCTTCACCCTACACGCTACAATCTACACCCTACACCCTACACGCTACATGCTACACCCTACACGCTACACTCTACACCCTACACCCTACACGCTACACACTACACGCTACACGCTACACCCTACACACTACACGTTACACTCTACACCCTACACTCTGCACTCTACACCCTACACCCTACACGCTACACGCTACAATCTACACCCTACACGCTACACCCTACACCATACACCCTACACGCTACAATCTACACGCTACACGCTACACCCTATACGCTAGACGCAACACTCTACACGCTACACGATACACGCTACACCCTACACACTACACCCTACACTCTACACC
The DNA here is from genome assembly GCF_051348905.1 of Ranitomeya variabilis. Taxonomy (NCBI): domain Eukaryota; kingdom Metazoa; phylum Chordata; class Amphibia; order Anura; family Dendrobatidae; genus Ranitomeya; species Ranitomeya variabilis. Next base: position 148,264 of record NW_027508142.1, read on the forward strand.
CTACACCCTACACGCTACACGCTACACGCTACACCCTACACGCTACACCCTACACTCTACACCCTACACCCTACACGCTACACGCTACACCCTACACGCTACACGTTACACTCTACACCCTACACCCTACACTCTACACCCTACACCCTACTCTCTACACGCTATATTCTACACCCTACACGCTACACTCTACACCCTACACGCTACACGCTACACTCTACACCCTAGACGCTACACTCTATACCCTACACTCTACACGCTACACCCTACACCCTACACTCTACATGCTACACCCTACACCCTACACTCTACATGCTACACGCTACACGCTACATGCTACACGCTACACCCTACACGCTACACGCTACACACTACACGCTACACCCTACACCCTACACCCTACACGCTACACACTACACTCTACACCCTACACGCTACACCCTACACCCTACACCCTACACTCTACACGCTACACTCTACACCCTACACGCTACACCCTACACTCTACACCCTACACGCTACACCCTACACTCTACACCCTACACGCTATACGCTACACTCTACACCCTGCACGCTACACGCTACACCCTACACGCTACACTCTACACCCTACACGCTACACCCTACACTCTACACCCTACACCCTACACGCTACACGCTACACTCTACACCCTACACGCTACACCCTACACTCCACACCCTACACCCTACATGCTACACGCTACACCCTACACGCTACACATTACACTCTAAACCCTACACTCTACATCCTACACCCTACACTCTACACCCTACACGCTACACTCTACACTCTACACCCTACACCCTACATGCTACACGCTACACTCTACACCCTACACGCTGCACTCTATACGCTACACGGTAAACGCTACACGCTACACCCTACACCCTACACGCTACACTCTACACGCTACATGCTACACCCTACACTCTACACCCTACACGCTTATACGCTACACTCTACACCCTGCACGCTACACGCTACACGCTACACCCTACACGCTACACTCTACACCCTACACGCTACACTCTACACCCTACACGCAACACGCTACACTCTACACCCTACACGCTACACTCTGCACACTACACGCTACACCCTACACGCTATACTCTGCACGCTACACGCTACACTCTACACCCTACACGCTACACTCTACACCCTGCACCCTACACGCTACACGCTACATCCTACATGCTACACGCTACACAATACACGCTACACGTTACACTCTACAACCTACACTCTACACCCTACACTCTACACGCTACACTCTACACCCTACACTCTACACTCTACACCCAACACCCTACACGCTACACGCTACACTCTACACCCTACACCCTACACGCTACACCCTACACCCTACACGCTACAATCTACACCCTACACCCTACACGCTACACGCTACACCCTACACTCTACACCCTACACCCTACACGCTACACACTATACTCTACACCCTACACGCTACACCCTACACGCAACACGCTACACTCTACACCCTACACGCTACACTCTGCACGCTACACGCTACACCCTACACCCTACACGCTACACTCTACACGCTACACTCTACACCATACACGCTACACCCTACACTCTACACCCTACACCCTACACGCTATACCCGACACCCTACACCCTGCATGCTTCACCCTACATGCTACAATCTACACCCTACACCCTACACGCTACATGCTACACCCTACACGCTACACTCTACACCCTACACCCTACACGCTACACACTACACGCTACACGCTACACCCTACACACTACACGTTACACTCTACACCCTACACTCTGCACTCTACACCCTACACCCTACACGCTACACGCTACAATCTACACCCTACACGCTACACGCTACACCCTACACCCTACACCCTACACGCTACAATCTACACGCTACACGCTACACCCTATACGCTAGACGCAACACTCTACACGCTACACGATACACGCTACACCCTACACACTACACCCTACACTCTACACCCTACACCCTACACGCTACACGCTACACGCTACACCCTACACGCTACACCCTACACTCTACACCCTACACCCTACACGCTACACGCTACACCCTACACGCTACACGTTACACTCTACACCCTACACCCTACACTCTACACCCTACACCCTACTCTCTACACGCTATATTCTACACCCTACACGCTACACTCTACACCCTACACGCTACACGCTACACTCTACACCCTAGACGCTACACTCTATACCCTACACTCTACACGCTACACCCTACACCCTACACTCTACATGCTACACCCTACACCCTACACCCTACACTCTACATGCTACACGCTACACGCTACATGCTACACGCTACACCCTACACGCTACACGCTACACACTACACGCTACACCCTACACCCTACACCCTACACGCTACACACTACACTCTACACCCTACACGCTACACCCTACACCCTACACCCTACACTCTACACGCTACACTCTACACCCTACACGCTACACCCTACACTCTACACCCTACACGCTACACCCTACACTCTACACCCTACACGCTATACGCTACACTCTACACCCTGCACGCTACACGCTACACCCTACACGCTACACTCTACACCCTACACGCTACACCCTACACTCTACACCCTACACCCTACACGCTACACGCTACACTCTACACCCTACACGCTACACCCTACACTCCACACCCTACACCCTACATGCTACACGCTACACCCTACACGCTACACATTACACTCTAAACCCTACACTCTACATCCTACACCCTACACTCTACACCCTACACGCTACACTCTACACTCTACACCCTACACCCTACATGCTACACGCTACACTCTACACCCTACACGCTGCACTCTATACGCTACACGGTAAACGCTACACGCTACACCCTACACCCTACACGCTACACTCTACACGCTACATGCTACACCCTACACTCTACACCCTACACGCTTATACGCTACACTCTACACCCTGCACGCTACACGCTACACGCTACACCCTACACGCTACACTCTACACCCTACACGCTACACTCTACACCCTACACGCAACACGCTACACTCTACACCCTACACGCTACACTCTGCACACTACACGCTACACCCTACACGCTATACTCTGCACGCTACACGCTACACTCTACACCCTACACGCTACACTCTACACCCTGCACCCTACACGCTACACGCTACATCCTACATGCTACACGCTACACAATACACGCTACACGTTACACTCTACAACCTACACTCTACACCCTACACTCTACACGCTACACTCTACACCCTACACTCTACACTCTACACCCAACACCCTACACGCTACACGCTACACCCTACACCCTACACGCTACACGCTACACCCTACACCCTACACGCTACAATCTACACCCTACACCCTACACGCTACACACTATACTCTACACCCTACACGCTACACCCTACACGCAACACGCTACACTCTACACCCTACACGCTACACTCTGCACGCTACACGCTACACCCTACACCCTACACGCTACACTCTACACGCTACACTCTACACCATACACGCTACACCCTACACTCTACACCCTACACCCTACACGCTATACCCGACACCCTACACCCTGCATGCTTCACCCTACATGCTACAATCTACACCCTACACCCTACACGCTACATGCTACACCCTACACGCTACACTCTACACCCTACACCCTACACGCTACACACTACACGCTACACGCTACACCCTACACACTACACGTTACACTCTACACCCTACACTCTGCACTCTACACCCTACACCCTACACGCTACACGCTACAATCTACACCCTACACGCTACACGCTACACGCTACACCCTACACGCTACACCCTACACTCTACACCCTACACCCTACACGCTACACGCTACACCCTACACGCTACACGTTACACTCTACACCCTACACCCTACACTCTACACCCTACACCCTACTCTCTACACGCTATATTCTACACCCTACACGCTACACTCTACACCCTACACGCTACACGCTACACTCTACACCCTAGACGCTACACTCTATACCCTACACTCTACACGCTACACCCTACACCCTACACTCTACATGCTACACCCTACACCCTACACTCTACATGCTACACGCTACACGCTACATGCTACACGCTACACCCTACACGCTACACGCTACACACTACACGCTACACCCTACACCCTACACCCTACACGCTACACACTACACTCTACACCCTACACGCTACACCCTACACCCTACACCCTACACTCTACACGCTACACTCTACACCCTACACGCTACACCCTACACTCTACACCCTACACGCTACACCCTACACTCTACACCCTACACGCTATACGCTACACTCTACACCCTGCACGCTACACGCTACACCCTACACGCTACACTCTACACCCTACACGCTACACCCTACACTCTACACCCTACACCCTACACGCTACACGCTACACTCTACACCCTACACGCTACACCCTACACTCCACACCCTACACCCTACATGCTACACGCTACACCCTACACGCTACACATTACACTCTAAACCCTACACTCTACATCCTACACCCTACACTCTACACCCTACACGCTACACTCTACACTCTACACCCTACACCCTACATGCTACACGCTACACTCTACACCCTACACGCTGCACTCTATACGCTACACGGTAAACGCTACACGCTACACCCTACACCCTACACGCTACACTCTACACGCTACATGCTACACCCTACACTCTACACCCTACACGCTTATACGCTACACTCTACACCCTGCACGCTACACGCTACACGCTACACCCTACACGCTACACTCTACACCCTACACGCTACACTCTACACCCTACACGCAACACGCTACACTCTACACCCTACACGCTACACTCTGCACACTACACGCTACACCCTACACGCTATACTCTGCACGCTACACGCTACACTCTACACCCTACACGCTACACTCTACACCCTGCACCCTACACGCTACACGCTACATCCTACATGCTACACGCTACACAATACACGCTACACGTTACACTCTACAACCTACACTCTACACCCTACACTCTACACGCTACACTCTACACCCTACACTCTACACTCTACACCCAACACCCTACACGCTACACGCTACACTCTACACCCTACACCCTACACGCTACACCCTACACCCTACACGCTACAATCTACACCCTACACCCTACACGCTACACGCTACACCCTACACTCTACACCCTACACCCTACACGCTACACACTATACTCTACACCCTACACGCTACACCCTACACGCAACACGCTACACTCTACACCCTACACGCTACACTCTGCACGCTACACGCTACACCCTACACCCTACACGCTACACTCTACACGCTACACTCTACACCATACACGCTACACCCTACACTCTACACCCTACACCCTACACGCTATACCCGACACCCTACACCCTGCATGCTTCACCCTACATGCTACAATCTACACCCTACACCCTACACGCTACATGCTACACCCTACACGCTACACTCTACACCCTACACCCTACACGCTACACACTACACGCTACACGCTACACCCTACACACTACACGTTACACTCTACACCCTACACTCTGCACTCTACACCCTACACCCTACACGCTACACGCTACAATCTACACCCTACACGCTACACGCTACACCCTACACCCTACACCCTACACGCTACAATCTACACGCTACACGCTACACCCTATACGCTAGACGCAACACTCTACACGCTACACGATACACGCTACACCCTACACACTACACCCTACACTCTACACCCTACACCCTACACGCTACACGCTACACGCTACACCCTACACGCTACACCCTACACTCTACACCCTACACCCTACACGCTACACGCTACACCCTACACGCTACACGTTACACTCTACACCCTACACCCTACACTCTACACCCTACACCCTACTCTCTACACGCTATATTCTACACCCTACACGCTACACTCTACACCCTACACGCTACACGCTACACTCTACACCCTAGACGCTACACTCTATACCCTACACTCTACACGCTACACCCTACACCCTACACTCTACATGCTACACCCTACACCCTACACCCTACACTCTACATGCTACACGCTACACGCTACATGCTACACGCTACACCCTACACGCTACACGCTACACACTACACGCTACACCCTACACCCTACACCCTACACGCTACACACTACACTCTACACCCTACACGCTACACCCTACACCCTACACCCTACACTCTACACGCTACACTCTACACCCTACACGCTACACCCTACACTCTACACCCTACACGCTACACCCTACACTCTACACCCTACACGCTATACGCTACACTCTACACCCTGCACGCTACACGCTACACCCTACACGCTACACTCTACACCCTACACGCTACACCCTACACTCTACACCCTACACCCTACACGCTACACGCTACACTCTACACCCTACACGCTACACCCTACACTCCACACCCTACACCCTACATGCTACACGCTACACCCTACACGCTACACATTACACTCTAAACCCTACACTCTACATCCTACACCCTACACTCTACACCCTACACGCTACACTCTACACTCTACACCCTACACCCTACATGCTACACGCTACACTCTACACCCTACACGCTGCACTCTATACGCTACACGGTAAACGCTACACGCTACACCCTACACCCTACACGCTACACTCTACACGCTACATGCTACACCCTACACTCTACACCCTACACGCTTATACGCTACACTCTACACCCTGCACGCTACACGCTACACGCTACACCCTACACGCTACACTCTACACCCTACACGCTACACTCTACACCCTACACGCAACACGCTACACTCTACACCCTACACGCTACACTCTGCACACTACACGCTACACCCTACACGCTATACTCTGCACGCTACACGCTACACTCTACACCCTACACGCTACACTCTACACCCTGCACCCTACACGCTACACGCTACATCCTACATGCTACACGCTACACAATACACGCTACACGTTACACTCTACAACCTACACTCTACACCCTACACTCTACACGCTACACTCTACACCCTACACTCTACACTCTACACCCAACACCCTACACGCTACACGCTACACCCTACACCCTACACGCTACACGCTACACCCTACACCCTACACGCTACAATCTACACCCTACACCCTACACGCTACACACTATACTCTACACCCTACACGCTACACCCTACACGCAACACGCTACACTCTACACCCTACACGCTACACTCTGCACGCTACACGCTACACCCTACACCCTACACGCTACACTCTACACGCTACACTCTACACCATACACGCTACACCCTACACTCTACACCCTACACCCTACACGCTATACCCGACACCCTACACCCTGCATGCTTCACCCTACATGCTACAATCTACACCCTACACCCTACACGCTACATGCTACACCCTACACGCTACACTCTACACCCTACACCCTACACGCTACACACTACACGCTACACGCTACACCCTACACACTACACGTTACACTCTACACCCTACACTCTGCACTCTACACCCTACACCCTACACGCTACACGCTACAATCTACACCCTACACGCTACACGCTACACCCTACACCCTACACCCTACACGCTACAATCTACACGCTACACGCTACACCCTATACGCTAGACGCAACACTCTACACGCTACACGCTACACCCTACACACTACACCCTACACTCTACACCCTACACCCTACACGCTACACGCTACACGCTACACCCTACACGCTACACCCTACACTCTACACCCTACACCCTACACGCTACACGCTACACCCTACACGCTACACGTTACACTCTACACCCTACACCCTACACTCTACACCCTACACCCTACTCTCTACACGCTATATTCTACACCCTACACGCTACACGCTACACTCTACACCCTAGACGCTACACTCTATACCCTACACTCTACACGCTACACCCTACACCCTACACTCTACATGCTACACCCTACACCCTACACCCTACACTCTACATGCTACACGCTACACGCTACATGCTACACGCTACACCCTACACGCTACACGCTACACACTACACGCTACACCCTACACCCTACACCCTACACGCTACACACTACACTCTACACCCTACACGCTACACCCTACACCCTACACCCTACACTCTACACGCTACACTCTACACCCTACACGCTACACCCTACACTCTACACCCTACACGCTACACCCTACACTCTACACCCTACACGCTATACGCTACACTCTACACCCTGCACGCTACACGCTACACCCTACACGCTACACTCTACACCCTACACGCTACACCCTACACTCTACACCCTACACCCTACACGCTACACGCTACACTCTACACCCTACACGCTACACCCTACACTCCACACCCTACACCCTACATGCTACACGCTACACCCTACACGCTACACATTACACTCTAAACCCTACACTCTACATCCTACACCCTACACTCTACACCCTACACGCTACACTCTACACTCTACACCCTACACCCTACATGCTACACGCTACACTCTACACCCCACACGCTACACGCTACACCCTACAAGCTAAACGCTACAAACTACACGCTACATATTACACTCTACACCCTAGCGTGTAGCGTGTAGGGTGTAGAGTGTAGCGTGTAGCATGTAGCGTGTAGGGTGTAGGGTGTAGAGTGTAGCATGTAGCGTGTAGGGTGTAGAGTGTAGCGTGTAGGGTGTAGAGTGTAGCATGTAGCGTGTAGGGTGTAGGGTGTAGAGTGTAGAGTGTAGCATGTAGCGTGTAGATTGTAGGGTGTACCGTGTAGGGTGTAGAGTGTAGCATGTAGGGTGTAGGGTGTAGAGTGAAGGGTGTAGCGTGTAGAGTGTAGCGTGTAGCGTGTACGGTGTAGGGTGTAGAGTGTAGGGTGTAGCGTGTAGCGTGTAGCTTGTAGGGTGTAGAGTGTAGCGTGTAGCGTTTAGGCTGTAGCGTGTAGGGTGTAGCATGTATCGTGTAGGGTGTAGGGTGTAGAGTGTAGCATGTAGCGTGTAGAGTGTAGGGTGTAGCGTGTAGGGTGTAGAGTGTAGCGTGTAGCGTGTAGCGTGTGTAGGGTGTAGGGTGTAGAGTGTAGCGTGTAGCGTGTAGGGTGTAGAGTGTAGGGTGTAGAGTGTAGCGTGTAGGGTGTAGCGTGTAGGGTTTAGGGTGTAGGGTGTAGAGTGTAGGGTGTTGCGTGTAGGGTGTAGAGTGTAGCGTGTAGCGTGTAGGGTGTAGCGTGTAGAGTGTAGCGTGTAGCGTGGAGGGTGGAGGGTGTAGAGTGTAGGGTGTAGCGTGTAGGGTGTAGAGTGTAGCGTGTAGGGTGTAGAGTGTAGCGTGTAGCGTGCAGGGTATAGAGTGTAGCGTATAGCGTGTAGGGTGTAGGATGTAGAGTGTAGCGTGTAGGGTGTAGAGTGTAGCGTGTAGGGTGTAGCATGTAGCGTGTAGGGTGTAGGGTGTAGAGTGTAGAGTGTAGCGTGTAGGGTGAAGCATGTAGGGTGTCGGGTATAGCGTGTAGGGTGTAGGGTGTAGAGTGTAGGGTGTAGCGTGTATGGTGTAGAGTGTAGCGTGTAGCGTGTAGAGTGTAGCGTGTAGGGTGTAGGGTGTAGCGTGTAGCGTGCAGAGTGTAGCGTGTAGGGTGTAGAGTGTAACGTGTTGCGTGTAGGGTGTAGAGTGTAGCGTGTAGCATGTAGAGTGTAGAGTGTAGCGTGTAGCGTGTAGAGTGTAGGGTGTAGAGTGTAGGGTGTAGCGTGTAGGGTGTAGAGTGTAGCGTGTAGGGTGTAGGGTGTAGCGTGTAGGGTGTAGAGTGTAGCGTGTAGGGTGTAGCGTGTAGCGTGTAGAGTGTAGCGTGTAGGGTGTAGAGTGTAGCGTGTAGGGTGTAGCGTGTAGCGTGTAGCATGTAGAGTGTAGCGTGTAGGGTGTAGAGTGTAGCGTGTAGGGTGTAGCGTGTAGCGTGCAGGGTGTAGAGTGTAGCGAATAGCGTGTAGGGTGTAGAGTGTAGTGTGTAGCATGTAGCGTGTAGAGTGTAGCGTGTAGGGTGTAGGGTGTAGCGTGTAGCGTTTACCGTGTAGCGTATAGAGTGCAGCGTGTAGGGTGTAGAGTGTAGCGTGTAGTGTGTAGCGTGTAGGGTGTAGGGTGTAGCGTGTAGGGTGTAGAGTGTAGCGTGTAGGGTGTAGAGTGTAACATGTAGCGTGTAGGGTGTAGGGCGTAGCGTGTAGCGTGTACCGTGTAGCGTGTAGAGTGTAGTGTGTAGGGTGTAGAGTGTAGCGTGTAGGGTGTAGAGTGTAGCGTGTAGCGTGTAGCGTGTAGAGTGTAGCGTGTAGGGTGTAGCTTGTAGAGTGTAGTGTGTGGCGTGCAGGGCATAGGGTGTTGCGTGTAGGGTGTAGGGTGTAGAGTGTAGGGTGTAGCATGTAGGGTGTAGGGTGTAGCGTGTAGCGTGTAGCGTGTAGAGTGTAGCGTGTAGGGTGTACGGTGTAGAGAGTATGGTATAAGCTGTAGCGTTTAGCGTGTAGAGTGTAGCGTGTAGCGTGTAGCGTGTAGCGTGTAGGGTGTAGAGTGTAGGGTGTGGAGTGTAGCGTGTAGGGTGTAGCGTGTAGGGTGTAGCATGTAGCGTGTAGCGTGTAGCATGTAGAGTAGGGTGTAGGGTGTAGGGTGTAGAGTGTAGTGTGTAGAGTGTAGAGTGTAGCGTGTAGAGTGTAAAGTGTAGCGTGTAGGGTGTAGCGTGTAGTGTGTAGCGTGTAGCGCGTAGCGTGTAGAGTGTAGGGTATAGAGTGTAGCGTGTAGAGAGTAGGGAGCAGAGTGTAGAGTGTAGCGTGCAGGGTGTAGGGTGTACAGTGTAGGGTGTAGGGTGTAGCGTGTAGCGTGTAGAGTGTAGGGAGTAGGGTGTAGGGTGTAGCGTGTAGGGTGTAGAGTGTAGCGTGTAGCGTGTAGCGTGTAGGGTGTAGCGTGTAGGGTGTAGCGTGTATCATGTACCGTGTAGCGTGTAGCATGTAGAGTAGGGTGTAGGGTGTAGAGTGAAGCGTGTAGGGTGTAGGGTGTAGAGTGTAGGGTGTAGCATGTAGGGTGTAGGGTGTAGGGTGTAGCGTGTAGGGTGTAGAGTGTAGCGTGTAGGGTGTACGGTGTAGAGTGTAGGGTATAAGCTGTAGCGTTTAGCGTGTAGAGTGTAGCGTGTAGCGTGTAGCGTGTAGGGTGTAGAGTGTAGGGTGTAGAGTGTAGCGTGTAGCGTGTAGGGTGTAGGGTGAAGCGTGGAGGGTGTAGCATGTAGCGTGTAGCGTGTAGCATGTAGAGTAGGGTGTAGGGTGTAGGGTGTAGAGTGTAGTGTGTAGAGTGTGGAGTGTAGCGTGTAGAGTGTAAAGTGTAGCGTGTAGGGTGTAGCGTGTAGTGTGTAGCGTGTAGCGCGTAGCGTGTAGAGTGTAGGGTATAGAGTGTAGCGTGTAGAGAGTAGGGAGCAGAGTGTAGAGTGTAGCGTGTAGGGTGTAGGGTGTACAGTGTAGGGTGTAGGGTGTAGCGTGTAGCGTGTAGAGTGTAGGGAGAAGGGTGTAGGGTGTAGCGTGTAGGGTGTGGAGTGTAGCGTGTAGCGTGTAGGGTGTAGCGTGTAGCGAGTAGGGTGTAGCGTGTATCATGTACCGTGTAGCGTGTAGCATGTAGAGTAGGGTGTAGGGTGTAGAGTGTAGCGTGTAGCGTGTAGTGTGTAGCGTGTAGAGTGTAAAGTGTAGCGTGTAGTGTGTAGTGTGTAGCGTGTAGCGCGTAGCGTGTAGAGTGTAGGGTATAGAGTGTAGCGTGTAGAGAGTAGGGAGTAGAGTGTAGAGTGTAGCGTGTAGGGTCTAGAGTGTAGCGAGTAGCGTGTAGTGTGTAGGGTGTAGGGTGTAGAGTGTAGGGTGTAGCGTGTAGGGTGTAGAGTGTAGCGTGTAGGGTGTAGCGTGTAGCGTGCAGGTGTAGAGTGTAGCGTATAGCGTGTAGGGTGTAGGGTGTAGAGTGTAGGGTGTAGCGTGTAGAGTGTAGCGTGTAGCGTGTAGGGTGTAGGGTGTACAGTGTAGGGTGTAGGGTGTAGCGTGTATTGTGTAGGGTGTAGAGTGTAGCATGTAGCGTGTAGAGTGTAGGGTGTAGCGTGTAGGGTGTAGAGTGTAGCGTGTAGAGTGTAGAGTGTAGCGTGTAGCGTGTAGGGTGTCACTTTTTCCTCTGATGAAGACGCTTGAGTAGCGTCGATACGCGTGGGGTAAAGGGCTTCCTGTGTTTTTTTCCCGAGGGACAGGACTTATCTTTACAACTGCTATGGAATTACACCTATTTACTTCATGCAATGGCCTGGCATTTTTCCAAGCCTTAGGACAATGGATCCTGATTCTTTGTAGTTCCACAAGGCGTCTGTATGCATACATTTATCCAAATAACTAGGATTTTGTAGTACTGCAGCATATCTATTTCCCTGATTACCTTTCTATAGGGGTCTGCTTTCATTTGCTTACCAACTGTGCGCACGCATGCTGTGTTGAACAAAATAGGATCCATGATGTATTTCTTCCAGATACTAGGCTGGAGTATATGTTTCCTGTCATAGTACTCAGGGGGTCACAGTTGGCAGTAAACAATAGGCTTCTTATATGTAGATTTGACTAAGATTGGTGTACCCGCATACCTAGCAATTTTTTCTCTCTGGTTATTTCTCCTGTCTCACATATGCTGTAAAGTATTAGCTTCCTTCATTCCCTCGGGTAAAATTACTTATGGCCTATTCAGCCATACTAGTGTTTTAAATGTTTTTAAATGTATGTTTTGCCTGGTTCTGTTTGTGGATTACTATTTTTGTACAATAAAATTGACTATTTAACGTGGATCCCATTGGTTTGCATATCTTTTCTTTTTGTGTTTAGTGTGTAGTGTGTAGCTTAACCCTACACGCTACACGCTACACGCTACACTCTACACCCTACACGCTACACCCTACACTCTACACCGTACACTCTACACGCTACACGCTACACTCTACACTCTACACGCTACACGCTACACTCTACACCCTACACCCTACACGCTACACCCTACACTCTACACCGTACACTCTACACGCTACACGCTACACCCTACACCCTACACGCTACACTCTACACTCTACACGCTACACGCTACACTCTACACCCTACACTCTACACGCTACACGCTACACGCTACACCCTACACTCTACACGCTACACGCTACACTCTACACGCTACACGCTACATGCTACACTCTACACTCTACACCCTACACCCTACACGCTACACGCTATACTCTACACCCTACACGCTACACTCTACACGCTACACGCTACACTCTACACGCTACACGCTACACTCTACACCCTACACGCAACACGCTACACTCTATACCCTACACGCTACACTCTGCACGCTACACGCTACACCCTACACGCTATACTCTGCACGCTACACGCTACACTCTGCACCCTGCACCCTACACGCTACAATCTACACCCTACACCCTACACGCTACACGCTACACGCTACACTCTACACCCTACACGCTACACCCTACACTCTACACCGTACACTCTACACGCTACACGCTACACTCTACACCCTACACCCTACACGCTACGTGCTACACTCTACACCCTACACGCTACACGCTACACTCTACAACCTACACGCTACACGCTACACTCTACACGCAACACGCTACACTCTACACCCTACACTCTACACGCTACACGCTACACTCTACACCCTACACGCTACACTCTACACGCTACACGCTACATGCTACACTCTACACTCTACACCATACACCCTACACGCTACACACTATACTCTACACCCTACACGCTACACTCTACACGCTACACGCTACACGCTACACTCTACACGCTACACTCTACACCCTACACGCAACACGCTACACTCTACACCCTACACCCTACACGCTACACACTACACGCTACACGCTACACCCTACACGCTACACCCTACACGCTACACGTTACACTCTACACCCTACACCCTACACACTACACCCTACACGCTACACGTTACACTCTACACCCTACACGCTACACTCTACACCCTGCTCCCTACACGCTACACGCTACACCCTACACGCTACACGTTACACTCTACACCCTACACTCTACACCCTACACTCTACACGCTACACTCTACACCCTACACTCTGCACTCTACACCCTACACCCTACACGCTACACTCTACACCCTACACGCTACACTCTACACCCTGCTCCCTACACGCTACACGCTACACCCTACACAACTACACGTTACACTCTACACCCTACACTCTACACCCTACACTCTACACGCTACACTCTACACCCTACACTCTGCACTCTACACCCTACACCCTACACGCTACACTCTACACCCTACACCCTACACGCTACACACTACACGCTACACGCTACACCCTACACGCTACATGCTACACCCTACACGCTACACGTTACACTCTACACCCTGCACCCTACAAGCTACACGCTACACCCTACACGCTACACGCTACACCCTACACACTACACGTTACACTCTACACCCTACACTCTACACCCTACACTCTACACGCTACACTCTACACCCTACACTCTGCACTCTACACCCTACACCCTACACACTACACGCTACACTCTACACCCTACACGCTTTACGCTACACCCTACACCCTACACGCTACAATCTACACGCTACACGCTACACCCTATATGCTAGACGCTACACTCTACACGCTACACGATACACGCTACACCCTACACGCTACACCCTACACTCTACACCCTACACCCTACACGCTACACGCTACACCCTACACGCTACACCCTACACTCTACACCCTACACCCTACACGCTACACGCTACACCCTACATGCTACACGTTACACTCTACACCCTACACCCTACACTCTACACCCTACACCCTACTCTCTACACGCTATATTCTACACCCTACACGCTACACTCTACACCCTACACGCTACACGCTACACTCTACACCCTAGACGCTACACTCTATACCCTACACTCTACACGCTACACCCTACACCCTACACTCTACATGCTACACCCTACACCCTACACTCTACATGCTACACGCTACACGCTACATGCTACACGCTACACTCTACACCCTACACGCTACACCCTACACTCCACACCCTACACCCTACATGCTACACGCTACACCCTACACGCTACACATTACACTCTAAACCCTACACTCTACATCCTACACCCTACACTCTACACCCTACACGCTACACTCTACACTCTACACCCTACACCCTACATGCTACACGCTACACGCTACACGCTACACTCTACACCCTACACGCTACACGCTACACCCTACAAGCTAAACGCTACAAACTACACGCTACATATTACACTCTACACCCTAGCGTGTAGGGTGTAGAGTGTAGCGTGTAGCATGTAGTGTGTAGGGTGTATGGTGTAGAGTGTAGCATGTAGCGTGTAGGGTGTAGAGTGTAGCGTGTAGGGTGTAGAGTGTAGCATGTAGCGTGTAGGGTGTAGGGTGTAGAGTGTAGAGTGTAGCATGTAGCGTGTAGATTGTAGGGTGTACCGTGTAGGGTGTAGAGTGTAGCATGTAGGGTGTAGGGTGTAGAGTGAAGGGTGTAGCGTGTAGAGTGTAGCGTGTAGCGTGTACGGTGTAGGGTGTAGAGTGTAGGGTGTAGCGTGTAGCGTGTAGCTTGTAGGGTGTAGAGTGTAGCGTGTAGCGTGTAGGCTGTAGCGTGTAGGGTGTAGCATGTATCGTGTAGGGTGTAGAGTGTAGCATGTAGCGTGTAGAGTGTAGGGTGTAGCGTGTAGCGTGTGTAGGGTGTAGGGTGTAGAGTGTAGCGTGTAGCGTGTAGGGTGTAGAGTGTAGGGTGTAGGGTGTAGAGTGTAGCGTGTAGGGTGTAGCGTGTAGGATTTAGGGTGTAGGGTGTAGAGTGTAGCGTGTTGCGTGTAGGGTGTAGAGTGTAGCGTGTAGGGTGTAGCGTGTAGAGTGTAGCGTGTAGCGTGTAGGGTGGAGAGTGTAGCGAGTAGCGTGTAGGGTGTAGGGTGTAGAGTGTAGGGTGTAGCGTGTAGGGTGTAGAGTGTAGCGTGTAGGGTGTAGGGTGTAGGGTGTAGGGTGTAGCTTGTAGCATGTAGCATGTAGCGTGTAGCGTGTAGCATGTAGAGTGTAGCGTGTAGGGTGTAGAGTGTAGCGTGTAGGCTGTAGCGTGTAGCGTGTAGCGTGCAGGGTGTAGAGTGTAGCGTATAGCGTGTAGGGTGTAGAGTGTAGGGTGTAGCATGTAGCGTGTAGAGTGCAGCGTGTAGGGTGTAGGGTGTACAGTGTAGGGTGTAGCGTGTAGCATGTAGGGTGTAGGTTGTAGCGTGTAGCGTGTACCGTGTAGCGTATAGAGTGCAGCGTGTAGGGTGTAGAGTGTAGCGTGTAGTGTGTAGCGTGTAGGGTGTAGGGTGTAGCGTGTAGGGTGTAGAGTGTAGCGTGTAGGGTGTAGAGTGTAACATGTAGCGTGTAGGGTGTAGGGCGTAGCGTGTACCGTGTAGCGTGTAGAGTGTAGTGTGTAGGGTGTAGAGTGTAGCATGTAGGGTGTAGAGTGTAGCGTGTAGCGTGTAGCGTGTAGAGTGTAGCGTGTAGGGTGTAGCGTGTAGAGTGTAGTGTGTGGCGTGCAGGGCGTAGGGTGTAGCGTGTAGGGTGTAGGGTGTAGAGTGTAGGGTGTAGCATGTAGGGTGTAGGGTGTAGGGTGTAGCGTGTAGGGTGTAGAGTGTAGCGTGTAGGGTGTACGGTGTAGAGTGTAGGGTATAAGCTGTAGAGTTTAGCGTGTAGAGTGTAGCGTGTAGCGTGTAGCGTGTAGCGTGTAGGGTGTAGAGTGTAGGGTGTAGGGTGTAGGGTGTAGCGTGTAGGGTGTAGCATGTAGCGTGTAGCGTGTAGCATGTAGAGTAGGGTGTAGGGTGTAGGGTGTAGAGTGTAGTGTGTAGAGTGTAGAGTGTAGCGTGTAGAGTGTAAAGTGTAGCGTGTAGGGTGCAGCGTGTAGTGTGTAGCGTGTAGCACGTAGCGTGTAGAGTGTAGGGTATAGAGTGTAGCGTGTAGAGAGTAGGGAGCAGAGTGTAGAGTGTAGCGTGCAGGGTGTAGGGTGTACAGTGTAGGGTGTAGGGTGTAGCGTGTAGCGTGTAAAGTGTAGGGAGTAGGGTGTAGGGTGTAGCGTGTAGGGTGTAGAGTGTAGCGTGTAGCGTGTAGGGTGTAGCGTGTAGCGTGTAGGGTGTAGCGTGTATCATGTACCGTGTAGCGTGTAGCATGTAGAGTAGGGTGTAGGGTGTAGAGTGTAGCATGTAGGGTGTAGGGTGTAGAGTGTAGGGTGTAGCATGTAGGGTGTAGGGTGTAGGGTGTAGCGTGCAGGGTGTAGAGTAGCGTGTAGGGTGTACGGTGTAGAGTGTAGGGTATAAGCTGTAGCGTTTAGCGTGTAGAGTGTAGCGTGTAGCGTGTAGCGTGTAGGGTGTAGAGTGTAGGGTGTAGAGTGTAGCGTGTAGCGTGTAGGGTGTAGGGTGAAGCGTGTAGGGTGTAGCATGTAGCGTGTAGCGTGTAGCATGTAGAGTAGGGTGTAGGGTGTAGGGTGTAGAGTGTAGTGTGTAGAGTGTGGAGTGTAGCGTGTAGAGTGTAAAGTGTAGCGTGTAGGGTGTAGCGTGTAGTGTGTAGCGTGTAGCGCGTAGCGTGTAGAGTGTAGGGTATAGAGTGTAGCGTGTAGAGGGTAGGGAGCAGAGTGTAGAGTGTAGCATGTAGGGTGTAGGGTGTACAGTGTAGGGTGTAGGGTGTAACGTGTAGCGTGTAGAGTGTAGGGAGTAGGGTGTAGGGTGTAGCGTGTAGGGTGTGGAGTGTAGCGTGTAGCGTGTAGGGTGTAGCGTGTAGCGTGTAGGGTGTAGCGTGTATCATGTACCGTGTAGCGTGTAGCATGTAGAGTAGGGTGTAGGGTGTAGAGTGTAGCATGTAGCGTGTAGTGTGTAGCGTGTAGAGTGTAAAGTGTAGCGTGTAGTGTGTAGTGTGTAGCATGTAGCGCGTAGCGTGTAGAGTGTAGGGTATAGAGTGTAGCGTGTAGAGAGTAGGGAGTAGAGTGTAGAGTGTAGCGTGTAGGGTGTAGAGTGTAGCGAGTAGCGTGTAGTGTGTAGTGTGTAGGGTGTAGAGTGTAGGGTGTAGCGTGTAGGGTGTAGAGTGTAGCGTGTAGGGTGTAGCGTGTAGCGTGCAGGGTGTAGAGTGTAGCATATAGCGTGTAGGGTGTAGGGTGTAGAGTGTAGGGTGTAGCGTGTAGAGTGTAGCGTGTAGCGTGTAGGGTGTACAGTGTAGGGTGTAGGGTGTAGCGTGTAGAGTTTAGTGTGTGGCGTGCAGGGCATAGGGTGTAGCGTGTAGGGTGTAGGGTGTAGAGTGTAGGGTGTAGCATGTAGGGTGTAGGGTGTAGGGTGTAGCGTGTAGGGTGTAGAGTGTAGCATAGAGGGTGTACGGTGTAGAGTGTAGGGTATAAGCTGTAGCGTTTAGCGTGTAGAGTGTAGCGTGTAGCGTGTAGGGTGTAGGGTGTAGAGTGTAGAGTGTAGCGTGTAGGGTGTAGAGTGTAGCGTGTAGAGAGTAGGGTGTAGGGTGCAGAGTGTAGGGTGTAGGGTGTAGAGTGTAACGTGTAGCGTGTAGGGTGTAGGGTGTATAGTGTAGGGTGTAGCGTGTAGGGTGTATCGTGTAGCGTGTAGCGTGTAGGGTGTAGGGTGTAGAGTGTAGGGTGTAGCGTGTAGGGTGTAGCGTGTAGCGTGTAGCGTGTAGAGTGTAGCGTCTAGCGTGTAGCGTATAGTGTGTAGCGTGTAGATTGTAGCGTGTAGGGTGTAGGGTGTAGCGTGTAGCGTGTAGGGTGTAGGGTGTAGCGTGTAGCGTGTAGCGTGTAGAGTGTAGCATGTAGGGTGTAGCAAGTAGCGTGTTCCGTGTAGGGTGTAGCGTGTAGCGTGTAGCGTGTAGAGTGTAGCATGTAGGGTGTAGCAAGTAGCGTGTATTGTGTAGGGTGTAGAGTGTAGCGTGTAGCGTGTAGGGTGTCACTTTTTCTTCTGATGAAGACGCTTGAGTAGCGTCGATACGCGTGGGGTTCAGGGCTTCCTTTGTTTTTTTCCCGAGGGACAGGACTTGGGTAACTTATCTTTACAACTGCTATGGAATTACACCTATTTACTTCATGCATGGCCTGGCATTTTTCCAAGCCTTAAGACAATGGATCCTGATTCTTTGTATTTCCACAAGGCGTCTGTATGCATACATTTATCCAAATAACTAGGATTTTGTAGTACTGCAGCATATCTATTTCCCTGATTACCTTTCTATAGGGGTCTGCTTTCATTTGCTTACCAACTGTGCGCACGCATGCTGTGTTGAACAAAATAGGATCCATGATGTATTTCTTCCAGATACTAGGCTGGAGTATATGTTTCCTGTCATAGTACTCAGGGGGTCACAGTTGGCAGTAAACAATAGGCTTCTTATATGTAGATTTGACTAAGATTGGTGTACCCGCATACCTAGCAATTTTTTCTCTCTGGTTATTTCTCCTGTCTCACATATGCTGTAAAGTATTAGCTTCCTTCATTCCCTCGGGTAAAATTACTTATGGCCTATTCAGCCATACTAGTGTTTTAAATGTTTTTAAATGTATGTTTTGCCTGGTTCTGTTTGTGGATTACTATTTTTGTACACTAAAATTGACTATTTCACGATGATCCCATTGGTTTGCATATCCTTTTCTTTTTGTGTTTAGTGTGTAGTGTGTAGCTTAACCCTCCACGGTACACGCTACACGCTACACTCTACACCCTACACGCTACACCCTACACTCTACACCGTACACTCTACACGCTACACGCTACACTCTACACCCTACACCCTACACGCTACACGCTACACTCTACACCCTACACGCTACACTCTACACTCTACACGCTACACGCTACACTCTACACCCTACACTCTACACGCTACACGCTACACTCTACACCCTACACTCTACACGCTACACCCTACACTCTACACGCTACACGCTACACTCTACACGCTACACGCTACATGCTACACTCTACACTCTACACCCTACACTCTACACGCTACACGCTACACTCTACACTCTACACGCTACACGCTACACTCTACACCCTACACGCAACACGCTACAATCTATACCCTACACGCTACACTCTGCACGCTACACGCTACACCCTACACGCTATACTCTGCACGCTACACGCTACACTCTACACCATACACGCTACACCCTACACTCTACACCCTACACCCTACACGCTATACCCGACACCCTACACCCTACATGCTTCACCCTAAACGCTACACTCTACACTCTACACCCTACACCCTACACGCTACATGCTACACCCTACACGCTACACTCTACACCCTACACTCTACACGCTACACACTACACGCTACACGCTACACCCTACACGCTACACGTTACACTCTACACCCTACACCCTACACGCTACACGCTACACGCTACACGCTACACCCTACACGCTACACATTACACTCTACACCCTACACGCTACACTCTACACTCTACATGCTGCACGCTACACTCTACACTCTACACGCTACACCCTACACCCTACACGCTACACGCTACACTCTACAACCTACACGCTACACGCTACACTCTACACGCCACACGCTACACTCTACACCCTACACCCTACACGCTACACGCTACACTCTACACCCTACACGCTACACTCTACACTCTACACGCTACACGCTACACTCTACACCCTACACTCTACACGCTACACCCTACACTCTACACGCTACACGCTACACTCTACACGCTACACGCTACATGCTACACTCTACACTCTACACCCTACACCCTACACGCTACACGCTATACTCTACACTCTACATGCTACACGCTACACTCTACACTCTACACGCTACACGCTACACCCTACACGCTACACGCTACACTCTACAACCTACACGCTACACGCTACACTCTACATGCAACACGCTACACTCTACACCCTACACTCTACACGCTACATGCTACACTCTACACCCTACACTCTACACGCTACACGCTACACTGTACACCCTACATGCAACACGCTACACTCTACACCCTACACGCTACACTCTACACGCTACACGCTACATGCTACACTCTACACTCTACACCATACACCCTACACGCTACACACTATACTCTACACCCTACACGCTACACTCTACACGCTACACGCTACACGCTACACTCTACACGCTACACTCTACACCCTACACGCAACACGCTACACTCTACACCCTACACCCTACACGCTACACACTACACGCTACACCCTACACGCTACACGCTACACCCTACACGCTACACTCTACACCCTGCTCCCTACACGCTACACGCTACACCCTACACGCTACACGCTACACCCTACACACTACACGTTACACTCTACACCCTACACTCTACACCCTACACTCTACACGCTACACTCTACACCCTACACTCTGCACTCTACACCCTACACCCTACACGCTACACTCTACATCCTACACCCTACACGCTACACACTACACGCTACACGCTACACCCTACACGCTACACGCTACACCCTACATGCTACACGTTACACTCTACACCCTGCACCCTACACGCTACACGCTACACCCTACACGCTACACGCTACACCCTACACACTACACGTTACACTCTACACCCTACACTCTACACCCTACACTCTACACGCTACACTCTACACCCTACACTCTGCACTCTACACCCTACACCCTACACACTACACGCTACACTCTACACCCTACACGCTACACGCTACACCCTACACCCTACACCCTACACGCTACAATCTACACGCTACACGCTACACCCTATACGCTAGACGCTACACTCTACACGCTACACGATACACGCTACACCCTACACGCTACACCCTACACTCTACACCCTACCCTACACCCTAAACCCTACACGCTACACCCTACACGCTACACTCTACACCCTACACCCTACACTCTACACCCTACACGCTACACGCTACACTCTACACCCTACACCCTACACACGCTACACGCTACACGCTACACTCTACACCCTACATGCTACACTCTACACCCTACACGCTACACCCTACACTCTACACGCTACATGCTATACTCTACACCCTACACCCTACACGATACATGCTATACCCTACACGCTACAGCCTACACGCTACACGCTACACCCTACAAGCTACACGCTACACGCTACACCCTACACTCTACACCCTACATTGTACACGCTACACGCTACACTCTACACGCTACACCCTTCACTCTACACCCTACACCCTACATGCTACACTCTACACCCTACACGGTACACCCTACAATCTACACGCTACATGCTACACTCTACACTCTACACCCTACACCCTACACGCTACATGCTACACTCTACACCCTACACGCTACACTCTACACCCTACACACTACATGCTACACTCTACACCCCACACCCTACACGCTACATGCTACACGCTACACTCTACACCCTACACGCTACACGCTAGGGTGTAGAGTGTAATATGTAGCGTGTAGTTTGTAGCGTTTAGCTTGTAGGGTGTAGCGTGTAGCGTGTGGGGTGTAGAGTGTAGCGTGTAGCGTGTAGCATGTAGGGTGTAGGGTGTAGAGTGTAGAGTGTAGCGTGTAGGGTGTAGAGTGTAGGGTGTAGGATGTAGAGTGTAGGGTTTAGAGTGTAATGTGTAGCGTGTAGGGTGTAGCGTGTAGCATGTAGGGTGTGGAGTGTAGCGTGTAGCGTGTAGGGTGTAGGGTGTAGAGTGTAGGGTGTAGCGTGTAGGGTGTAGAGTGTAGCGTGTAGGGTGTAGCGTGTAGCGTGCAGGGTGTAGAGTGTAGCGTATAGCATGTAGGGTGTAGAGTGTAGGGTGTAGCGTGTAGGGTGTAGAGTGTAGGGTGTAGCGTGTAGGGTGTAGAATGTAGCGTGTAGCGTGTAGGGTGTAGGGTGTAGCGTGTAGGGTGTAGATTGTAGCGTGTAGCGTGTAGGGTGTAGGGTGTAGGGTGTAGCGTGTAGTGTGTAGCGTGTAGCGTGTAGGGTGTAGCGTGTAGCATGTAGCGTGTAGCGTGTAGCATGTAGAGAGTAGGGTGTAGGGTGTAGGGTGTAGCATGTAGAGTGTAGGGTGTAGGGTGTAGCGTGTAGAGTGTAGGGTATAGAGTGTAGCGTCTAGGGTGTAGAGTGTAGCGTGTAGCGTGTAGGGTGTAGAGTGTAGCGTGTAGGGTGTAGAATATAGCGTGTAGAGAGTAGGGTGTAGGGTGTAGAGTGTAGGGTGTAGAGTGTAACGTGTAGCGTGTAGGGTGTAGCGTGTAGCGTGTAGGGTGTAGGGTGTAGAGTGTAGGGTGTAGCGTGTAGGGTGTAGCGTGTAGCGTGTAGGGTGTAGGGTGTAGAGTGTAGGGTGTAGTGTGTAGGGTGTAGCGTGTATCCTGTAGCGTGTAGAGTGTAGCGTCTAGCGTATAGGGTGTAGAGTGTAGCGTATAGCGTATAGGGTGTAGGATGTAGAGTGTAGCGTGTAGGGTGTAGAGTGTAGCGTTTAGAGTGTAGCATGTAGCGTGTAGGGTGTAGGGTGTAGAGTGTAGTGTAGCATGTAGGGTGAAGCATGTAGGGTGTAGGGTGTCGGGTATAGCATGTAGGGTGTAGGGTGTAGAGTGTAGGGTGTAGCGTGTATGGTGTAGACTGTAGCGTGTAGCGTGTAGAGTGTAGCGTGTAGGGTGTAGGGTGTAGCGTGTAGCGTGCAGAGTGTAGCGTGTAGGGTGTAGAGTGTAGCATGTTGCGTGTAGGGTGTAGAGTGTAGCGTGTAGCGTGTAGCGTGTAGAGTGTAGCGTGTAGCGTGTAGCGTGTAAGGTGTAGAGTGTAGGGTGTAGAGTGTAGCGTGTAGCGTGTAGCGTGTAGGGTGTAGGGTGTAGCGTGTAGGGTGTAGCATGTAGCGTGTAGCGTGTAGCATGTAGAGTGTAGGGTGTAGGGTGTAGAATGTAGGGTGTAGCATGTAGGGTGTAGGGTGTAGGGTGTAGTGTGTAGCGTGTAGCGCGTAGCGTGTAGAGTGTAGGGTATAGAGTGTAGCGTGTAGAGAGTAGGGAGCAGAGTGTAGAGTGTAGCATGTAGGGTGTAGGGTGTAGAGTGTAGGGTGTAGGGTGTAGCGTGTAGCGTGTAGAGTGTAGGGAGTAGGGTGTAGGGTGTAGCGTGTAGGGTTTGGAGTTTAGCATGTAGCGTGTAGGGTGTAGCGTGTAGCGTGTAGGGTGTAGCGTGTATCATGTACCGTGTAGCGTGTAGCATGTAGAGTAGGGTGTAGGGTGTAGAGTGTAGCATGTAGGGTGTAGGGTGTAGAGTGTAGGGTGTAGCATGTAGGGTGTAGGGTGTAGGGTGTAGCGTGTAGGGTGTAGAGTGTAGCGTGTAGGGTGTACGGTGTACAGTGTAGGGTATAAGCTGTAGCGTTTAGCGTGTAGAGTGTAGCGTGTAGCGTGTAGGGTGTAGAGTGTAGGGTGTAGAGTGTAGCGTGTAGCGTGTAGCGTGTAGCGTGTAGGGTGTAGGGTGAAGCGTGTAGGGTGTAGCATGTAGCGTGTAGCATGTAGAGTAGGGTGTAGGGTGTAGGGTGTAGAGTGTAGTGTGTAGAGTGTGGAGTGTAGCGTGTAGAGTGTAAAGTGTAGCGTGTAGGGTGTAGCGTGTAGTGTGTAGGTGTGTAGAGAGTAGGGAGCAGAGTGTAGAGTGTAGCATGTAGGGTGTAGGGTGTACAGTGTAGGGTGTAGAGTGTAGCGTGTAGCGTGTAGAGTGTAGGGAGTAGGGTGTAGGGTGTAGCGTGTAGGGTGTGGAGTGTAGCGTGTAGCGTGTAGGGTGTAGCGTGTAGCGTGTAGGGTGTAGCGTGTATCATGTACCGTGTAGCGTGTAGCATGTAGAGTAGGGTGTAGGGTGTAGAGTGTAGCGTGTAGCGTGTAGTGTGTAGCGTGTAGAGTGTAAAAGTGTAGCGTGTAGTGTGTAGTGTGTAGCGTGTAGCGCGTAGCGTGTAGGGTATAGAGTGTAGCGTGTAGATTTAGGGAGTAGAGTGTAGAGTGTAGCGTGTAGGGTGTAGAGTGTAGCGAGTAGCGTGTAGTGTGTAGGGTGTAGGGTGTAGAGTGTAGGGTGTAGCGTGTAGGGTGTAGAGTGTAGCGTGTAGGGTGTAGCGTGTAGCGTGCAGGGTGTAGAGTGTAGCGTATAGCGTGTAGGGTGTAGGGTGTAGAGTGTAGGGTGTAGCGTGTAGAGTGTAGCGTGTAGCGTGTAGGGTGTAGGGTGTACAGTGTAGGGTGTAGCGTGTAGAGTGTAGTGTGTGGCGTGCAGGGCATAGGGTGTAGCGTGTAGGGTGTAGGGTGTAGAGTGTAGGGTGTAGCATGTAGGGTGTAGGGTGTAGGGTGTAGCGTGTAGGGTGTAGAGTGTAGCATGTAGGGTGTACGGTGTAGAGTGTAGGGTATAAGCTGTAGCGTTTAGCGTGTAGAGTGTAGCGTGTAGCATGTAGCGTGTAGGGTGTAGGGTGTAGAGTGTAGAGTGTAGCGTGTAGGGTGTAGAGTGTAGCGTGTAGAGAGTAGGGTGTAGGGTGTAGAGTGTAGGGTGTAGGGTGTAGAGTGTAACGTGTAGCGTGTAGGGTGTAGCGTGTAGGGTGTAGAGTGTAGGGTGTAGCGTGTAGGGTGTAGCGTGTAGCGTGTAGGGTGTAGGGTGTAGAGTGTAGGGTGTAGCGTGTAGGGTGTAGCGTGTAGCGTGTAGCGTGTAGGGTGTAGGGTGTAGAGTGTAGGGTGTAGCGTGTAGGGTGTAGAGTGTAGCGTCTAGCGTGTAGCGTATAGTGTGTAGCGTGTAGCGTGTAGATTGTAGCGTGTAGGGTGTAGGGTGTAGGGTGTAGCGTGTAGCGTGTAGATTGTAGCGTGTAGGGTGTAGGGTGTAGGGTGTAGCGTGTAGCGTGTAGGGTGTAGGGTGTAGGGTGTACCGTGTAGGGTGTAGCGTGTAGCGTGTAGAGTGTAGCATGTAGGGTGTAGCAAGTAGCGTGTATTGT
Source organism: Ranitomeya variabilis (assembly GCF_051348905.1). Taxonomy (NCBI): domain Eukaryota; kingdom Metazoa; phylum Chordata; class Amphibia; order Anura; family Dendrobatidae; genus Ranitomeya; species Ranitomeya variabilis. The sequence goes on from NW_027508142.1 coordinate 174,551, forward strand.
GTAGGGTGTAGAGTGTAGCATGTAGCGTGTAGAGTGTAGGGTGTAGCGTGTAGGGTGTAGAGTGTAGCGTGTAGGGTGTAGAGTGTAGCGTGTAGCGTGTAGGGTGTCACTTTTTCCTCTGATGAAGACGCTTGAGTAGCGTCGATACGCGTGGGGTTCAGGGCTTCCTTTGTTTTTTTCCCGAGGGACAGGACTTGGGTAACTTATCTTTACAACTGCTATGGAATTACACCTATTTACTTCATGCATGGCCTGGCATTTTTCCAAGCCTTAGGACAATGGATCCTGATTCTTTGTATTTCTTTTCAATTAGATTTTTATTGAGTATTTAACAAAGAATACGAACAATAACATAACCATATCTGGATAACTGTAAAAAAATAAATTCTATAGCAGGTAGAATGTACAAATTAGAAAAATAAACCATCAATTTGCTCTTTGAGCTGTAACCATTTATCCCATCTAGCATGAAAGCGATCTTTGGAGAGGAGATTAGTATAATAAATTTTTTCATATATAAAATGTCTATCAATCAACAATATTAAATGTCTCACATTGGGAGGGAGATCATTGTTCCACGCCTTCGTAATAAGGTAGCTCGCAGACATTAGAATATGAGCGGTTAGAAATCTGTCCATTTTGAGCTGGTTTAAATTAACAAGCAGCAAAGCCATATCAGGGCATGGTGGTATAGTTTTTTTAATCAGAAGTGAAATTATTAGAAAAACCTCAGACCAAAATTTTTTAAGAAGGGGACAGGACCAGAAAGTATGTAGCAAGTTTGCTGACTGACCACATTTTCTCCAGCACATCCCATCATGATCCCTAACAAAATGCTTCAGTCTATTAGGAGTCAAATAGTATCTCTGGGTCAACTTGTAATGAGTTTCGAGGGTATTTGAGCATCTGGAGGCTTTCGCCGCCAATTTAAAGGATTGTGACCACTGAAGTGGCGAAATTTTTATATTTAAACTTTGTTCCCATTTTTCAAAGGGACCCGAGACACTAAAAGTGTGTTTGTCAGTTAAGATATTGTAGAATGCTCTCAAACAGCTTTTACTTTTCGGAGGTGGATTTGTAAGGAAATTAATGGCAGTTTGGTTAAAAAATATTTTCTTGGGTATGCCTATTTTCAGTCTTTTATATTCCTCTTTAAGAAAATAATAGTGCATGAATTCACTACTGTCAATTTTGAATTTGTCTTTTAGTATATGAAAGGGAATAAGTTGATTATTTTCCACCATATCGTAGATGGATTTAATTCCTTGTTTCGACCAGATTTCAAAACGGGATCTAAGTGAGGGCCTAATTGGAAGTAAATATGAGATGGGAAGTGGTTTAGCAGAGTGAGGGGGTCTATTAAATTTTAGGGAGTGAAAGTATGACCAGCTCTGAACTGATGCCCTGACGATGGGATTGTGAATATCCTTGATCTTTTGTTGTTTTATGAGAAAATTGTATAAATATAGAAGAGGTTCTTGATTAGGCATAGAGGCCAGTTCCATTTTGGGCCATTCCAAATTTTCGGTGTTTTTAAACCATGACTTGGTTTGGTCAAGTATAATGGAGTGATAATATGCACCTATATCGGGAAGGGCAATTCCACCACTTTCTCTGGAACGGATCAAAATTTGTTTTTTTATTCTAGTTTTCCCCCCAGACCATATATATTTATTCATTTGATTGGTTAAGTTTTGTAGAATAGATTTGGGAAGTGGTAGGGGGACATTTCTAAAGAAATATAGGATTTTAGGAAGGAAAAGCATTTTATATAAAACGACTTTTCCAAGCCACGAGGAGGGGGATTTTGAAATGGCTTTAATACTTTTCTCCAACTCACTATGGACATGGTCAGCATTGACCTTGTGTAGTTTATGTATATTATTGGTCAGCAAAATGCCAAGATATGGGGCTTGAGTGCGGTTCCATATGAAGGGATAAGAACTGTGCAATAGTTGCCTCACCTGGAGTGATAAGTAAAAAAATAGCACGATAGTTTTTGAATAATTCAGTTTATAAAAGGACACTTTACCAAAATCATTTATGATATCCCAAACATGTTTGATTGAACTAACTGGGTCCGACAAGGTCAGGATAATATCATCTGCGTATAATCCGATTTTGTGAACGGTGTTATCCGAAGGAATACCCCTAACCTCCTCAGAGTCCCTGATGTATTGTGCCAACGGTTCCAGACTAAGGATAAAAATCAAAGGGGAGAGTGGGCATCCCTGTCTAGTTCCGTTAGAAATTGGGAACTGGTCTGACATTGTATTATTGACAAATACAGCAGCTGATGGAGCAGAGTATAGTGTTTGGATGCTTTTGATTAGGTTTGGACTGAAATTTAATTTCTTAAGTACCGCAAATGCAAACTCCCAGCTTAAACGATCGAACGCTTTTTCTGCATCTAAGGTGATGAACAAACTGGGAGTCTGCCTGCGGTTACAGAGAGAAAGAAGATTTAACACACGTCTAGTGCTATCGTATGTTTGTCTCTGTCTCACAAACCCTACCTGATCAGGGTGAATGATATCTGGGATAATGTGTTGCAACCTGTTTGCTATAATTTTGGCATATGCTTTGATATCAGTGTTTAGCAGTGATATTGGTCTAAAATTTTCAACTTTTGTTGCATCCTTATCAGTTTTGGGGATAACTACTATTGTGGCTCTGAGCATTTCCTTGTTACATGATCAATTCACTCTAATAAAGTTGAGTGTCTGGGTTAGATGGGGAATAAGCAATAGTTTAAACTGTCTATAATATTCATTGGTGAAACCATCTGGACCCGGCGCCTTATTGAGTTTAAAAGCATTAATAACGTTCGTAACCTCTCTCTCGCTAAAAGGCATATCTAGTATTTCCCTTTGATCTGACGTGAGGCTTCCAAGTTTTATTTTCTTTAAAAAAGTGTCAATTTGGTCTTGGGAGGGAGGTGAGACATTTTCACCATCCTTCAAATTATATAAATTAAAGTAATAGTCTCTAAAGGCCCCCGCAATATCCTTTGGTTTTAGGACATCGCCAGAAGCCAAAGAGATTCTATCAACCACCTTTCTCATCTTTATAGGTTTAAATTTATTGGCCATCAACCTGGTTGGTCTATTATTATCTGTATAATATCCAGCGCCAAAGAAAGTGGCCTTTTTCTCATATTGGGCAATTAATAGGTTCCTAAGCTCCAGCCTACAAGTGTATAACTCTTTATGCCTATCAAAACTTATATCATTTTGGGCGGCGGCCTCTAGGATTTTTATTTTGTCTATCACTTCCCTTTGTCTGAACTCTCTAATTTTTTTTTGTTTAGCTCCAAGCTGGATCAAAATTCCCCTAATTACGCATTTGTGAGCTTGCCACAATGTTTCTGGGTTAATGTCTTGTGTAGAATTTTCAACAAAATAATGGGAGATGGCTTTTTCTATTAATTTGGAATTATCCTGTGTGTTAGCTATAAATTTACTGTATTTCCAATTGTATGATTTATTTTCTCTATCTGTGTTTTTGAGTCTGAGGAGGACAGGTGCATGGTCTGACCAAGTGATTGGGCCCGTGACAAATTCTTCATATAGATCTAAAACTGAAAGACTTGTAAAAATATGGTCAATCCTAGTGAAAGATTTGTTGTATGGGCAGTATCTTGTGAATTCTTTTGAATTTGTATTCAGCACTCTACAACTGTCCTGTAATCCAGATTGTCTTAGCCAGTAAGATAAATTTTGTTTTTTATAATAGGTCAGCGGGTGGGAGCAATCCAAATGGGGATCAACAATATGATTAAAATCCCCGCCCCATACAACATGACCCTCACTGAAGTCCTCCAATTTTTTTTTGAATCTATTAAGAAAGCGAATTTGACTTGAATTGGGGGCATGTATGTTAGCAATGGTGAAATTAACATCTCCCAATTTTCCCTTAATAGTGATTTGTCTACCTTCCTCGTCCTTCATTGTGTCTATTATTTTAAAAGGTAAATCCTTGTGAATGGCTATCGCAACCCCCGCTTTTTTCTTTTTACTGTTTGAAAAGAATATTTGCGAAAAATGTTTATTATGGAGTCTATGATTATCAGATTGTAATAGATGAGTTTCTTGTAGCAGGACTATATCAGCTTTAAGTCTACGCATATCTTTCCAAAGAGCAAATCTCTTGTAGGGGTAGTTCAAACCATTCACGTTATAGGACACAATATTTAAAGACATAGTAGTGGTGTTTGTGAGTTATGTAGTTACGGCTATGTTTACATTTAGAATTGCCCACAGAGAGGGAGATCAGTGAGACCAGCAGATCCTGTAGAAACAAAAGAGGCAACCTGCACAGAACCTGTATCCCCACCATGACAGTGATGGTGATGATGAGCCCCTCCAGATCAGATGAGAGCAAAGGCAAACGACGATTTCCGCTTAGTAGAAGCGCACACAGACCTGCACATAGACAAAAAACAAAAATAACATAATTGCAACCAGCAAGAAAGTGGGTTAGAAAACCAACAGTTAATGCACACCGAAGTGTGTGTGTAAATGAGTAGGTACTCATTTAAAGTTCAGGGGGTGAAATTAAGGGCCAAGTGAGTGGGGCCAGCCTAACATAGTTCAAGAGCTTCATCTGTTTTTCTTCGTGATCCACGAGGGCTTGACATGCCTTGGAAGATGATCAGAAACTCCGCTGTCTTTGTGTCCAGAACTTGATCTCTCTGGGAGGCAGGCCTAGATCATGAATACATTTGTCAGAGTTATTTAAGTCAGTTAGCGCAAAAGTGACATCCTCCTTAATCACGATCAATTTAGTTGGAAAACCCCATTTATACAGTATCTTGTTATTCCTAAGATGGTCAGTGACAGGAATGTACTCTCTCCGTTTTTGTAGTGTGGCCCTTGAAAAGTCTGCAAAAATCTTTATCTTGCTGTAGGGGGTCGGTAAATTTGGTAATTGTCTGCTTTTCCTGAGAATTTCTTCTTTAATTTGGAAATAGTGGAAACAGGCTATGACGTCTCTAGGAGCTGAAGTTGGTGCGTATTTGGATTTGGGTAGCCTGTGAATGCGTTCCAGCGTTAGATCACCCCTTGAAGCTTTAGGGAGAATTGTGTGGAGCATTTTTTGGGTATATTCAGTCAGATCACAGTCTTTGACTGACTCTGGTATTCCTCTGAATTTTAAGTTACTACGTCTGCTCCTATCCTCTTGTTCAACTTGTTTTGATTTTATTTGGGCCACCTCATCTTCCAGATTATAATGGGCGTCAATCAATTTATTATGGGATTCCACCAGTTCCCCCATTTTCCGTTCCAGGTGGTCCACACGTTGTCCAAGGTTATCTATATCTTTGCGGAGGGAGAGATTGTGAGATTCTAATTGTGATTGGAAAGATTGAGCCAAAAGAATAATGTTCTTAATGAAAATTTCTGATGCACTCTTATTAGAGGCATTCACATCAGATAATGTTTGTAAAAGAGTATCAGCAAGTTTTGGGCTGCTGAGATCCTTAGGAGAATGTATATAAACTGACTCCTCATTTTGAGGGTTCTCCTGTGCTGCAGCAACCAGGATATTCTCTCTGGGATAGGAAGTGTCATGGGTGCTGGCTGGCACCATAATGGGGCTGGTACTATTATCAGATCCGGCGCTATATTTATCACAAGCAGCCTCCCCTGGGACTGATGGGGTAAAGGGAGCATCAGATATTAATGATATGTCAGGGCATGATGTAGCCCCCTTAACCGGCGTTATGCACTGTGTGGTAGCGGTTAAATTAACTTGCGGGTGTTTAACAGTCTTTCCGGCGCTATATAACTGAGAGCGCTCGTTCTCCTTTTCAAGATGGCGGCTCTCGCGAGAAGACGAGCGAGAGCGGGAGCCCCGCGCAGGGCTTTCCTCCAGCGGCTCTCCCCGCTTCTTATCGCTCGTGGCCGCCGCCGACCTCTTCTGCGAGGACCGCGGGTTTGTTCTCGCTTTGAAGGCAGCATGTTTCTGCCTTTGAGGTGTCACCCTGTAAAACAGGCGCCCGCGGCTGAGTTTACGGGACTTGCCTGCACTTCCTGGACTTGTCCCTTCAGTGTGCGGCGAGCCGGCGCCGACATCTTGGATTTTCATCTCAGTGCTGCAGCGGTCTCTGCTAGTGCCTTTTTCTCCGCGATTGTTGCGGTCAGCCATACCAACTTGGTACCGATATGTGCAGCAGATAATCCGGTGCCGGAGGCTGTAGCTTGTTAGTGGAATCTCGGGGATATGCTTTATAAAATCGCTTAATTAGGTGGCCCCAAAGCAGAGCTCACAACAGAGACGTCCTCTCTGTCTCAGCGCTGGCCACGCCCCCCCGATTCTTTGTATTTCCACAAGGCGTCTGTATGCATACATTTATCCAAATAACTAGGATTTTGTAGTACTGCAGCATATCTATTTCCCTGATTACCTTTCTATAGGGGTCTGCTTTCATTTGCTTACCAACTGTGCGCACGCATGCTGTGTTGAACAAAATAGGATCCATGATGTATTTCTTCCAGATACTAGGCTGGAGTATATGTTTCCTGTCATAGTACTCAGGGGGTCACAGTTGGCAGTAAACAATAGGCTTCTTATATGTAGATTTGACTAAGATTGGTGTACCCGCATACCTAGCAATTTTTTCTCTCTGGTTATTTCTCCTGTCTCACATATGCTGTAAAGTATTAGCTTCCTTCATTCCCTCGGGTAAAATTACTTATGGCCTATTCAGCCATACTAGTGTTTTAAATGTTTTTAAATGCATGTTTTGCCTGGTTCTGTTTGTGGATTACTGTTTTTGTACAATAACATTGACTATTTAACGTGGATCCCATTGGTTTGCATATCCTTTTCTTTTTGTGTTTAGTGTGTAGTGTGTAGCTTAACCCTACACGCTACACGCTACACTCTACACCCTACACGCTACACCCTACACTCTACACCGTACACTCTACACGCTACACGCTACACCCTACACCTTACACGCTACACTCTACACCCTACACGCTACACTCTACACTCTACACGCTACACGCTACACTCTACACCCTACATTCTACACGCTACATGCTACACCCTACACTCTACACGCTACACGCTACACTCTACACGCTACACGCTACATGCTACACTCTACACTCTACACCCTACACCCTACACGCTACACGCTATACTCTACACCCTACACGCTACACTCTACACGCTACACGCTACACGCTACACTCTACACTCTACACGCTACACGCTACACTCTACACCCTACACGCAACACGCTACACTCTATACCCTACACGCTACACTCTGCACGCTACACGCTACACCCTACACGCTATACTCTGCACGCTACACGCTACACTCTACACCATACACGCTACACCCTACACTCTACACCCTACACCCTACACGCTATACCCGACACCCTACACCCTACATGCTTCACCCTACACGCTACACGCTACACTCTACACCATACACGCTACACCCTACACTCTACACCCTACACCCTACACGCTATACCCGACACCCTACACCCTACATGCTTCACCCTACACTCTACACCCTACACTCTACACGCTACACACTACACGCTACACGCTACACCCTACACGCTACACGCTACACCCTACACGCTACACGTTACACTCTACACCCTACACCCTACAAGCTACACGCTACACCCTACACGCTACACGTTACACTCTACACCCTACACGCTACACTCTACACCCTGCACCCTACACGCTACAATCTACACCCTACACCCTACACGCTACACGCTACACTCTACACCCTACACGCTACACCCTTCACTCTACACCGTACACTCTACACGCTACACGCTACACTCTACACCCTACACCCTACACGCTACGCGCTACACTCTACACCCTACACGCTACACGCTACACCCTACACGCTACACGCTACACTCTACAACTTACACGCTACACGCTACACTCTACACCCTACACCCTACACGCTACGCGCTACACTCTACACCCTACACGCTACACGCTACACCCTACACCCTACACGCTACACGCTACACTCTACAACTTACACGCTACACGCTACACTCTACACGCAACACGCTACACTCTACACCCTACACGCTACACGCTACACTCTACACCCTACACTCTACACGCTACACGCTACACTCTACACCCTACACGCTACACTCTACACGCTACACGCTACATGCTACACTCTACACTCTACACCATACACCCTACACGCTACACACTATACTCTACACCCTACACGCTCTACACGCTACACGCTACACGCTACACTCTACACGCTACACTCTACACCCTACACGCAACACGCTACACTCTACACCCTACACCCTACACGCTACACACTACACGCTACACGCTACACCCTACACGCTCCACGCTACACCCTACACGCTACACGTTACACTCTACACCCTACACCCTACACACTACACCCTACACGCTACACGTTACACTCTACACCCTACACGCTACACTCTACACCCTGCTCCCTACACGCTACACGCTACACCCTACACGCTACACGCTACACCCTACACACTACACGTTACACTCTACACCCTACACTCTACACCCTACACTTTACACGCTACACTCTACACCCTACACTCTGCACTCTACACCCTACACCCTACACGCTACACTCTACACTCTACACCCTACACGCTACACACTACACGCTACACGCTACACCCTACACACTACACGTTACACTCTACACCCTACACTCTACACCCTACACTCTACACGCTACACTCTACACCCTACACTCTGCACTCTACACCCTACACGCTACACTCTACACTCTACACCCTACACGCTACACACTACACGCTACACTCTACACCCTACACGCTACACGTTACACTCTACACCCTGCACCCTACACGCTAAACGCTACACCCTACACGCTACACGCTACACCCTACACACTACACGTTACACTCTACACCCTACACTCTACACCCTACACTCTACACGCTACACTCTACACCCTACACTCTGCACTCTACACCCTACACCCTACACACTACACGCTACACTCTACACCCTACACGCTACACGCTACACCCTACACCCTACACCCTACACGCTACAATCTACACGCTACACCCTATACGCTAGACGCTACACTCTACACGCTACACGATACACGCTACACCCTACACGCTACACCCTACACTCTACACCCTACACCCTACACGCTACACGCTACACCCTACACGCTACACCCTACACTCTACACCCTACACCCTACACGCTACACGCTACACCCTACACGCTACACGTTACACTCTACACCCTACACCCTACACTCTACACCCTACACCCTACTCTCTACACGCTATATTCTACACCCTACACGCTACACTCTACACCCTACACGCTACACGCTACACTCTACACCCTAGACGCTACACTCTATACCCTACACTCTACACGCTACACCCTACACCCTACACTCTACATGCTACACCCTACACCCTACACTCTACATACTACACGCTACATGCTACACGCTACACCCTACACGCTACGCGCTACACACTACATGCTACACCCTACACCCTACACGCTACACGCTACACGCTACACCCTACACGCTACACCCTACACCCTACACGCTACACGCTACACTCTACACCCTACACGCTACACCCTACACTCTACACCCTACACGCTACACGCTACACTCTACACCCTACACGCTACACCCTACACTCCACACCCTACACCCTACATGCTACACGCTACACCCTACACGCTACACATTACACTCTAAACCCTACACTCTACATCCTACACCCTACACTCTACACCCTACACGCTACACTCTACACTCTACACCCTACACCCTACATGCTACACGCTACACCCTACACTCTACACGCTACACGCTACACTCTACACGCTACACGCTACATGCTACACTCTACACTCTACACCCTACACCCTACACGCTACACGCTATACTCTACACCCTACACGCTACACTCTACACGCTACACTCTACACTCTACACGCTACACGCTACACTCTACACCCTACACGCTACACGCTACACTCTACACCCTACACGCTACACCCTACACTCTACACCCTACACGCTACACCCTACACTCTACACCCTACACGCTATACGCTACACTCTACACCCTGCACGCTACACGCTACACCCTACACGCTACACTCTACACCCTACACGCTACACCCTACACTCTACACCCTACACGCTACACGCTACACTCTACACCCTACACGCTACACCCTACACTCCACACCCTACACCCTACATGCTACACGCTACACCCTACACGCTACACATTACACTCTAAACCCTACACTCTACATCCTACACCCTACACTCTACACCCTACACGCTACACTCTACACTCTACACCCTACACCCTACATGCTACACGCTACACGCTACACCCTACACTCTACACGCTACACGCTACACTCTACACGCTACACGCTACATGCTACACTCTACACTCTACACCCTACACCCTACACGCTACACGCTATACTCTACACCCTACACGCTACACTCTACACGCTACACCCTACACGCTATACTCTGCACGCTACACGCTACACTCTACACCATACACGCTACACCCTACACTCTACACCCTACACCCTACACGCTATACCCGACACCCTACACCCTACATGCTTCACCCTACACGCTACACTCTACACTCTACACCCTACACCCTACACGCTACATGCTACACCCTACACGCTAAACTCTACACCCTACACTCTACACGCTACACACTACACGCTACACGCTACACCCTACACGCTACACGCTACACCCTACACGCTACACGTTACACTCTACACCCTACACGCTACACGCTACACCCTACACGCTACACGTTACACCCTACACCCTACACGCTACACTCTACACCCTGCACCCTACACGCTACAATCTACACCCTACACCCTACACGCTACACGCTACACGCTACACGCTACACCCTACACGCTACACCCTACACTCTACACCGTACACTCTACACGCTACACGCTACACTCTACACCCTACACCCTACACGCTACGCGCTACACTCTACACCCTACACGCTACACTCTACACTCTACATGCTACACGCTACACACTACACGCTACACTCTACACGCTACACGCTACACTCTACACCCTACACCCTACACGCTACGCGCTACACTCTACACCCTACACGCTACACTCTACACTCTACACCCTACACGCTACACACTACACGCTACACCCTACACACTACACGCTACACTCTACACCCTACACGCTACACGCTACACCCTACACCCTACACCCTACACGCTACAATCTACATGCTACACGCTACACCCTATACGCTAGACGCTACACTCTACACGCTACACGATACACGCTACACCCTACACGCTACACCCTACACTCTACACCCTACACCCTACACGCTACACGCTACACCCTACACGCTACACCCTACACTCTACACCCTACACCCTACACGCTACACGCTACACCCTACACGCTACACGTTACACTCTACACCCTACACCCTACACTCTACACCCTACACCCTACTCTCTACACGCTATATTCTACACCCTACACGCTACACTCTACACCCTACACGCTACACGCTACACTCTACACCCTAGACGCTACACTCTATACCCTACACTCTACACGCTACACCCTACAACCCTACACTCTACATGCTACACGCTACACGCTACATGCTACACGCTACACCCTACACGCTACACGCTACACACTACATGCTACACCCTACACCCTACACCCTACACGCTACACGCTACACTCTACACCCTACACGCTACACCCTACACCTTACACCCTACACGCTACACGCTACACTCTACACCCTACACGCTACACCCTACACTCTACACCCTACACGCTACACCCTACACTCTACACCCTACACGCTATACGCTACACTCTACACCCTGCACGCTACACGCTACACCCTACACGCTACACTCTACACCCTACACGCTACACCCTACACTCTACACCCTACACGCTACACGCTACACTCTACACCCTACACGCTACACCCTACACTCCACACCCTACACCCTACATGCTACACGCTACACCCTACACGCTACACATTACACTCTAAACCCTACACTCTACATCCTACACCCTACACTCTACACCCTACACGCTACACTCTACACTCTACACCCTACACCCTACATGCTACACGCTACACGCTACACTCTACACCCTACACGCTACACGCTACACCCTACAAGCTAAACGCTACAAACTACACGCTACATATTACACTCTACACTATAGCGTGTAGCGTGTAGGGTGTAGAGTGTAGCGTGTAGCATGTAGCGTGTAGGGTGTATGGTGTAGAGTGTAGCATGTAGCGTGTAGGGTGTAGAGTGTAGCGTGTAGGGTGTAGAGTGTAGGGTATAGAGTGTAGCGTGTAGAGAGTAGGGAGCAGAGTGTAGAGTGTAGCGTGCAGGGTGTAGGGTGTAGGGTGTAGGGTGTAGCGTGTAGCGTGTAGAGTGTAGGGAGTAGGGTGTAGGGTGTAGCGTGTAGGGTGTAGAGTGTAGCGTGTAGCGTGTAGCGTGTAGGGTGTAGCGTGTAGCGTGTAGGGTGTAGCGTGTATCATGTACCGTGTAGCGTGTAGCATGTAGAGTAGGGTGTAGGGTGTAGAGTGTAGCATGTAGGGTGTAGGGTGTAGAGTGTAGGGTGTAGCATGTAGGGTGTAGGGTGTAGGGTGTAGCGTGCAGGGTGTAGAGTGTAGCGTGTAGGGTGTACGGTGTAGAGTGTAGGGTATAAGCTGTAGCGTTTAGCGTGTAGAGTGTAGCGTGTAGCGTGTAGCGTGTAGGGTGTAGAGTGTAGGGTGTAGAGTGTAGCGTGTAGCGTGTAGCGTGTAGCATGTAGAGTAGGGTGTAGGGTGTAGGGTGTAGAGTGTAGTGTGTAGAGTGTGGAGTGTAGCGTGTAGAGTGTAAAGTGTAGCGTGTAGGGTGTAGCGTGTAGTGTGTAGCGTGTAGCGCGTAGCGTGTAGAGTGTAGGGTATAGAGTGTAGCGTGTAGAGAGTAGGGAGCAGAGTGTAGAGTGTAGCATGTAGGGTGTAGGGTGTACAGTGTAGGGTGTAGGGTGTAGCGTGTAGAGTGTAGGGAGTAGGGTGTAGGGTGTAGCGTGTAGGCTGTGGAGTGTAGCGTGTAGCGTGTAGGGTGTAGCGTGTAGCGTGTAGGGTGTAGCGTGTATCATGTACCGTGTAGCGTGTAGCATGTGGAGTAGGGTGTAGGGTGTAGAGTGTAGCGTGTAGCGAGTAGTGTGTAGCGTGTAGAGTGTAAAGTGTAGCGTGTAGTGTGTAGTGTGTAGCGTGTAGCGCGTAGCGTGTAGAGTGTAGGGTATAGAGTGTAGCGTGTAGAGAGTAGGAAGTAGAGTGTAGAGTGTAGCGTGTAGGGTGTAGAGTGTAGCGAGTAGCGTGTAGTGTGTAGGGTGTAGATTGTAGGGTGTAGCGTGTAGGGTGTAGAGTGTAGCGTGTAGGGTGAAGCATGTAGGGTGTAGGGTGTCGGGTATAGCGTGTAGGGTGTAGGGTGTAGAGTGTAGGGTGTAGCGTGTATGGTGTAGAGTGTAGCGTGTAGCGTGTAGAGTGTAGCGTGTAGGGTGTAGGGTGTAGCGTGTAGCGTGCAGAGTGTAGCGTGTAGGGTGTAGAGTGTAGCGTGTTGCGTGTAGGGTGTAGAGTGTAGCGTGTAGCGTGTAGAGTGTAGAGTGTAGGGTGTAGAGTGTAGCGAGTAGCGTGTAGGGTGTAGGGTGTAGAGTGTAGGGTGTAGCGTGTAGGGTGTAGAGTGTAGCGTGTAGGGTGTAGGGTGTAGGGTGTAGAGTGTAGCGTGTAGGGTGTAGCGTGTAGCATGTAGCGTGTAGCGTGTAGCATGTAGAGTGTAGCGTGTAGGGTGTAGAGTGTAGCGTGTAGGGTGTAGCGTGTAGCGTGTAGCGTGTAGCGTGCAGGGTGTAGAGTGTAGCGTATAGCGTGTAGGGTGTAGGGTGTAGAGTGTAGGGTGTAGCGTGTAGAGTGTAGCGTGTAGCGTGTAGGGTGTAGGGTGTACAGTGTAGGGTGTAGGGTGTAGCGTGTAGAGTGTAGTGTGTGGCCTGCAGGGCATAGGGTGTAGCGTGTAGGGTGTAGGGTGTAGAGTGTAGGGTGTAGCATGTAGGGTGTAGGGTGTAGGGTGTAGCGTGTAGGGTGTAGAGTGTAGAGTGTAGCATGTAGGGTGTACGGTGTAGAGTGTAGGGTATAAGCTTATACCATACTCTCTACACCGTACACCCTACACCCTACACGCTACACGCTACACGCTACACTCTACACCCTACACTCTACACCCTACACGCTACACGCTACACGCTACACTCTACACGCTACAGCTTATACCATACTCTCTACACCGTACACCCTACACGCTACACTACACGCTACACGCTACACCCTACACCCTACACCCTACATGCTACACCCTACACTCTACACCCTACACCCTACACCCTACACGCTATACCCGACACCCTACACCCTACATGCTTCACCCTACACGCTACACTCTACACTCTACACCCTACACCCTACACGCTACATGCTACACCCTACACGCTACAATCTACACCCTACACCCTACATGCTACACGCTACACGCTACACCCTTCACCCTACACTCTACACCCTACACCCTACACGCTACACGCTACACCCTACACGCTACACTCTACACCCTACACCCTACACCCTACTCTCTACATGCTATACTGTACACCCTACACGCTACACTCTACACCCTACACGCTACACGCTACACCCTACACGCTAAACGCTACAGCTTATACCCTACACTCTACACCGTACACCCTACACGCTACACTCTACACCCTACATGCTACACCCTACACCCTACACCCTACATGCTACACCCTACACTCTACAACCTACACCCTACACACTACACGCTACACCCTACACCCTACACGCTACACTCTACACGCTACACGCTACACTCTACACCCTACATGCAACACCCTACACCCTACAAACTACACGCTACACCCTACACCCTACACCCGACACGCTACACCCTACACGCTACACTCTACACGCTACACTCTACACGCTACACTCTACACCCTACACTCTACACGCTACATGCTACACTCTACATTCTACACAATACACTCTACACGCTACACTCTACACCCTACACGCTACACTCTACACTCTACACCCTACTCTCTACACGCTACACTCTATACCCTACACTCTACACGCTACACCCTACACCCTACACTCTACATGCTACACCCTACACCCTACACCCTACACTCTACATGCTACACGCTACACGATACATGCTACATCCTACAGCCTACACCCTACACGCTACACGCTACACTCTACACCCTACACGCTACACCCTACACCCTACACGCTACACGCTACACGCTACACTCTACACCCTACACGCTACACCCTACACTCTACACCCTACACGCTACACTCTACACCCTACACCCTACACCCTACACGCTACACTCTACACCCTACACGCTACACCCTACACTCTACACCCTACACCCTACACGCTACACGCTATACTCTACACCCTACACGCTACACTCTACACGCTACACGCTACACGCTACACTCTACACGCTACACGCTACACTCTACACCCTACACGCAACACGCTACACTCTACACCTTACACGCTACACTCTGCACGCTACACGCTACACCCTACACGCTACACTCTACACGCTACACGCTACACTCTACACCATACACGCTACACCCTACACTCTACACCCTACACCCTACACGCTATACCCGACACCCTACACCCTACATGCTTCACCCTACACGCTACACTCTACACTCTACACCCTACACGCTACATGCTACACTCTACACGCTACACTCTACACCCTACACGCTACACTCTACATCCTACACCCTACACGCTATACGCTACACTCTACACCCTGCACGCTACACGCTACACTCTACACCCTACACCCTACACGCAACACCCTACACTCTACACCCTACACCCTAAATCCTACACGCTACACCCTACACGCTACACTCTACACCCTACACCCTACACTCTACACCCTACACGCTACACGCTACACTCTACACCCTACACCCTACACACGCTACACGCTACACCCTACACTCCACACGCTACATGCTACACTCTACACCCTACACGATACATGCTACACCCTACACGCTACAGCCTACACGCTACACGCTACACTCTACACCCTACAAGCTACACGCTACACGCTACACCCTACACTCTACACCCTACACCGTACACGCTACACGCTACACTCTACACGCTACACCCTTCACTCTACACCCTACACCCTACATGCTACACTCTACACCCTACACGATACACCCTACAATCTACACGCTACATGCTACACTCTACACTCTACACCCTACACCCTACACGCTACATGCTACACTCTACACCATACACGCTACACCCTACACTCTACACCCTACACCCTACACGCTATACCCGACACCCTACACTCTGCATGCTTCACACTACACGCTACACTCTACACTATACACCCTACACCCTACACGCTACATGCTACACCCTACACGCTACACACTACCTACACCCTACACGCTACACACTACACGCTACACGCTACACCCTACACACTACACGTTACACTCTACACCCTACACTCTGCACTCTACACCCTACACCCTACACGCTACACGCTACAATCTACACCCTACACGCTACACGCTACACCCTACACCCTACACCCTACACGCTACAATCTACACGCTACACGCTACACCCTATACGCTAGACGCTACACTCTACACGCTACACGATACACGCTACACCCTACACACTACACCCTACACTCTACACCCTACACGCTACACGCTACACGCTACACCCTACACGCTACACCCTACACTCTACACCCTACACCCTACACGCTACACGCTACACCCTACACGCTACACGTTACACTCTACACCCTACACCCTACACTCTACACCCTACACCCTACTCTCTACACGCTATATTCTACACCCTACACGCTACACTCTACACCCTACACGCTACACGCTACACTCTACACCCTAGACGCTACACTCTATACCCTACACTCTACACGCTACACCCTACACCCTACACTCTACATGCTACACCCTACACCCTACACCCTACACTCTACATGCTACACGCTACACGCTACATGCTACACGCTACACCCTACACGCTACACACTACACGCTACACCCTACACCCTACACCCTACACGCTACACACTACACTCTACACCCTACACCCTACACCCTACATGCTACACGCTACACGCTACACTCTACTCCCTACACGCTACACGCTACACCCTACAAGCTAAACGCTACAAACTACACGCTACATATTACACTCTACACCCTAGCGTGTAGCGTGTAGGGTGTAGAGTGTAGCGTGTAGCATGTAGCGTGTAGGGTGTATGGTGTAGAGTGTAGCATGTAGCGTGTAGGGTGTAGAGTGTAGCGTGTAGGGTGTAGAGTGTAGCATGTAGCGTGTAGGGTGTAGGGTGTAGAGTGTAGAGTGTAGCATGTAGCATGTAGATTGTAGGGTGTACCGTGTAGGGTGTAGAGTGTAGCATGTAGGGTGTAGGGTGTAGAGTGAAGGGTGTAGCGTGTAGAGTGTAGCGTGTAGCGTGTACGGTGTAGGGTGTAGAGTGTAGGGTGTAGCGTGTAGCGTGTAGCTTGTAGGGTGTAGAGTGTAGCGTGCAGCGTGTAGGCTGTAGCGTGTAGGGTGTAGCATGTATCGTGTAGGGTGTAGAGTGTAGCATGTAGCGTGTAGAGTGTAGGGTGTAGCGTGTAGCGTGTGTAGGGTGTAGGGTGTAGAGTGTAGCGTGTAACGTGTAGGGTGTAGAGTGTAGGGTGTAGGGTGTAGAGTGTAGCGTATAGCGTGTAGGGTGTAGGATGTAGAGTGTAGCGTGTAGGGTGTAGAGTGTAGCGTGTAGAGTGTAGCATGTAGCGTGTAGGGTGTAGAGTGTAGAGTGTAGCGTGTAGGGTGAAGCATGTAGGGTGTAGGGTGTCGGGTATAGCGTGTAGGGTGTAGGGTGTAGAGTGTAGGGTGTAGCGTGTATGGTGTAGAGTGTAGCGTGTAGCGTGTAGAGTGTAGCGTGTAGGGTGTAGGGTGTAGCGTGTAGCATGCAGAGTGTAGCGTGTAGGGTGTAGAGTGTAGCGTGTTGCGTGTAGGGTGTAGAGTGTAGCGTGTAGCGTGTAGAGTGTAGAGAGTAGCGTGTAGCGTGTAGAGTGTAGCGGGTAGGGTGTAGAGTGTAGCGAGTAGCGTGTAGGGTGTAGGGTGTAGAGTGTAGGGTGTAGCGTGTAGGGTGAAGAGTGTAGCGTGTAGGGGGTAGGGTGTAGGGTGTAGAGTGTAGCGTGTAGGGTGTAGCGTGTAGCATGTAGCGTGTAGCGTGTAGCATGTAGAGTGTAGCGTGTAGGGTGTAGAGTGTAGCGTGTAGGGTGTAGCGCGTAGCGTGTAGCGTGCAGTGTGTAGAGTGTAGCGTATAGCGTGTAGGGTGTATAGTGTAGGGTGTAGCATGTAGCGTGTAGAGTGTAGCGTGTAGGGTGTAGGGTGTACAGTGTAGGGTGTAGCGTGTAGCATGTAGGGTGTAGGGTGTAGCGTGTAGCGTGTACCGTGTAGCGTATAGAGTGCAGCGTGTAGGGTGTAGAGTGTAGCGTGTAGTGTGTAGCGTGTAGGGTGTAGGGTGTAGCGTGTAGGGTGTAGAGTGTAGCGTGTAGGGTGTAGAGTGTAACATGTAGCGTGTAGGGTGTAGGGCGTAGCGTGTAGCGTGTACCGTGTAGCGTATAGAGTGTAGTGTGTAGGGTGTAGAGTGTAGCGTGTAGGGTGTAGAGTGTAGCGTGTAGCGTGTAGCGTGTAGCGTGTAGAGTGTAGTGTGTAGGGTGTAGCGTGTAGAGTGTAGTGTGTGGCGTGCAGGGCGTAGGGTGTAGCGTGTAGGGTGTAGGGTGTAGAGTGTAGGGTGTAGCATGTAGGGTGTAGGGTGTAGGGTGTAGCGTGTAGGGTGTAGAGTGTAGCGTGTAGGGTGTACGGTGTAGAGTGTAGGGTATAAGCTGTAGCGTTTAGCGTGTAGAGTGTAGCGTGTAGCGTGTAGCGTGTAGGGTGTAGAGTGTAGGGTGTAGAGTGTAGCGTGTAGAGTGTAGCGTGTAGCGTGTAGGGTGTAGGGTGTAGCGTGTAGGGTGTAGCATGTAGCGTGTAGCGTGTAGCATGTAGAGTAGGGTGTAGGGTGTAGGGTGTAGAGTGTAGTGTGTAGAGTGTAGAGTGTAGCGTGTAGAGTGTAAAGTGTAGCGTGTAGGGTGTAGCGTGTAGTGTGTAGCGTGTAGCGCGTAGCGTGTAGAGTGTAGGGTATAGAGTGTAGCGTGTAGAGAGTAGGGAGCAGAGTGTAGAGTGTAGCATGCAGGGTGTAGGGTGTACAGTGTAGGGTGTAGGGTGTAGCGTGTAGCGTGTAGAGTGTAGGGAGTAGGGTGTAGGGTGTAGCGTGTAGGGTGTAGATTGTAGCGTGTAGCGTGTAGCGTGTAGGGTGTAGTGTGTAGCGTGTAGGGTGTAGCGTGTATCATGTACCGTGTAGCGTGTAGCATGTAGAGTAGGGTGTAGGGTGTAGAGTGTAGCATGTAGGGTGTAGGGTGTAGAGTGTAGGGTGTAGCATGTAGGGTGTAGGGTGTAGGGTGTAGCGTGCAGGGTGTAGAGTGTAGCATGTAGGGTGTACGGTGTAGAGTGTAGGGTATAAGTTGTAGCGTTTAGCGTGTAGAGTGTAGCGTGTAGGGTGTAGGGTGTAGGGTGTAGCGTGTAGCGTGTAGCGTGTAGGGTGTAGGGTGAAGCGTGTAGGGTGTAGCATGTAGCGTGTAGCGTGTAGCATGTAGAGTAGGGTGTAGGGTGTAGAGTGTAGTGTGTAGAGTGTGGAGTGTAGCGTGTAGAGTGTAAAGTGTAGCGTGTAGGGTGTAGCGTGTAGTGTGTAGCGTGTAGCGCGTAGCGTGTAGAGTGTAGGGTATAGAGTGTAGCGTGTAGAGAGTAGGGAGCAGAGTGTAGAGTGTAGCATGTAGGGTGTAGGGTGTACAGTGTAGGGTGTAGGGTGTAGCGTGTAGCGTGTAGAGTGTAGGGAGTAGGGTGTAGGGTGTAGCGTGTAGGGTGTGGAGTGTAGCGTGTAGCGTGTAGGGTGTAGCGTGTAGCGTGTAGGGTGTAGCGTGTATCATGTACCGTGTAGCGTGTAGCATGTAGAGTAGGGTGTAGGGTGTAGAGTGTAGCGTGTAGCGTGTAGTGTGTAGCGTGTAGAGTGTAAAGTGTAGCGTGTAGTGTGTAGTGTGTAGCGTGTAGCGCGTAGCGTGTAGAGTGTAGGGTATAGAGTGTAGCGTGTAGAGAGTAGGGAGTAGAGTGTAGAGTGTAGCGTGTAGGGTGTAGAGTGTAGCGAGTAGCGTGTAGTGTGTAGGGTGTAGGGTGTAGAGTGTAGGGTGTAGCGTGTAGGGTGTAGAGTGTAGCGTGTAGGGTGTAGCGTGTAGCGTGCAGGGTGTAGAGTGTAGCGTATAGCGTGTAGGGTGTAGGGTGTAGAGTGTAGGGTGTAGCGTGTAGAGTGTAGCGTGTAGCGTGTAGGGTGTAGGGTGTACAGTGTAGGGTGTAGGGTGTAGCGTGTAGAGTTTAGTGTGTGGCGTGCAGGGCATAGGGTGTAGCGTGTAGGGTGTAGAGTGTAGGGTGTAGCATGTAGGGTGTAGGGTGTAGGGTGTAGCGTGCAGGGTGTAGAGTGTAGCGTGTAGGGTGTACGGTGTAGAGTGTAGGGTATAAGCTGTAGCGTTTAGCGTGTAGAGTGTAGCGTGTAGCGTGTAGGGTGTAGCGTGTAGGGTGTAGAGTGTAGGGTGTAGCGTGTAGGGTGTATCGTGTAGCGTGTAGCGTGTAGGGTGTAGGGTGTAGGGTGTAGCGTGTAGCGTGTAGCGTGTAGAGTGTAGCATGTAGGGTGTAGCAAGTAGCGTGTACCGTGTAGGGTCTGTAGCGTGTAGCGTGTAGCGTGTAGGGTGTCAATTTTTCCTCTGATGAAGACGCTTGAGTAGCGTCGATACGCGTGGGGTTCAGGGCTTCCTTTGTTTTTTTCCCGAGGGACAGGACTTGGGTAACTTATCTTTACAACTGCTATGGAATTACACCTATTTACTTCATGCATGGCCTGGCATTTTTCCAAGCCTTAGGACAATGGATCCTGATTCTTTGTATTTCCACAAGGCGTCTGTATGCATACATTTATCCAAATAACTAGGATTTTGTAGTACTGCAGCATACCTATTTCCCTGATTACCTTTCTATAGGGGTCTGCTTTCATTTGCTTACCAACTGTGCGCACGCATGCTGTGTTGAACAAAATAGGATCCATGATGTATTTCTTCCAGATACTAGGCTGGAGTATATGTTTCCTGTCATAGTACTCAGGGGGTCACAGTTGGCAGTAAACAATAGGCTTCTTATATGTAGATTTGACTAAGATTGGTGTACCCAATCTTACATACCTAGCAATTTTTTCTCTCTGGTTATTTCTCCTGTCTCACATATGCTGTAAAGTATTAGCTTCCTTCATTCCCTCGAGTAAAATTACTTATGGCCTATTCAGCCATACTAGTGTTTTAAATGTTTTTAAATGCATGTTTTGCCTGGTTCTGTTTGTGGATTACTATTTTTATACAATAAAATTGACTATTTAACGTGGATCCCATTGGTTTGCATATCCTTTTCTTTTTGTGTTTAGTGTGTAGTGTGTAGCTTAACCCTACACGCTACACGCTACACGCTACACCCTACACGCTACACCCTACACTCTACACCGTACACTCTACACGCTACACGCTACACTCTACACCCTACACCCTACAAGCTACACGCTACACTCTACACCCTACACGCTACACTCTACACTCTACACGCTACACGCTACACTCTACACCCTACACTCTACACGCTACACGCTACACGCTACACTCTACACCCTACACGCTACACCCTACACTCTACACCGTACACTCTACACGCTACACGCTACACTCTACACCCTACACCCTAAACGCTACACGCTACACTCTACACCCTACACGCTACACTCTACACTCTACACGCTACACGCTACACTCTACACCCTACACTCTACACGCTACACGCTACACGCTACACGCTACACCCTACACGCTACACGTTACACTCTACACCCTACACGCTACACTCTACACCCTGCACCCTGCACGCTACAATCTACACCATACACCCTACACGCTACACGCTACACTCTACACCCTACACGCTACACCCTACACTCTACACCGTACACTACACGCTACACTCTACACCCTACACCCTACACGCTACGCGCTACACTCTACACCCTACACGCTACACTCTAAACTCTACATGCTACACGCTACACTCTACACTCTACACGCTACACGCTACACCCTACACCCTACACGCTACACGCTACACTCTACAACCTACACGCTACACGCTACACTCCACACGCAACACGCTACACTCTACACCCTACACTCTACACGCTACACGCTACACTCTACACCCTACACTCTACACGCTACACGCTACACTGTACACCCTACATGCAACACGCTACACTCTACACCCTACACGCTACACTCTACACGCTACACGCTACATGCTACACTCTACACTCTACACCATACACCCTACACGCTACACACTATACTCTACACCCTACACGCTACACTCTACACGCTACACGCTACACTCTACACGCTACACTCTACACCCTACATGCAACACGCTACACTCTACACCCTACACCCTACACGCTACACGCTACACCCTACACGCTACACGTTACACTCTACACCCTACACCCTACACACTACACCCTACACGCTACACGTTACACTCTACACCCTACACGCTACACTCTACACCCTGCTCCCTACACGCTACACGCTACACCCTACACGCTACACGCTACACCCTACACACTACACGTTACACTCTACACCCTACACTCTACACCCTACACTCTACACGCTACACTCTACACCCTACACTCTGCACTCTACACCCTACACCCTACACGCTACACTCTACACCCTACACCCTACACGCTACACACTACACGCTACACGCTACACCATACACGCTACACGCTACACCCTACACGCTACATGTTACACTCTACACCCTGCACCCTACACGCTACACGCTACACCCTACACGCTACACGCTACACCCTACACACTACACGTTACACTCTACACCCTACACTCTACACCCTACACTCTACACGCTACACTCTACACCCTACACTCTGCACTCTACACCCTACACCCTACACACTACACGCTACACTCTACACCCTACACGCTACACGCTACACCCTACACCCTACACCCTACACGCTACAATCTACACGCTACACGCTACACCCTATACGCTAGACGCTACACTCTACACGCTACACGATACACGCTACACCCTACACTCTACACCCTACACGCTATACGCTACACTCTACACCCTGCACGCTACACGCTACACCCTGCACGCTACACTCTACACCCTACACGCTACACCCTACACTCTACACCCTACACGCTACACGCTACACTCTACACCCTACACGCTACACCCTACACTCCACACCCTACACCCTACATGCTACACGCTACACCCTACACGCTACAAATTACACTCTAAACCCTACACTCTACATCCTACACCCTACACTCTACACCCTACACGCTACACTCTACACTCTACACCCTACACCCTACATGCTACACGCTACACGCTACACTCTACACCCTACACGCTACACGCTACACCCTACAAGCTAAACGCTACAAACTACACGGTACATATTACACTCTACACCCTAGCGTGTAGCGTGTAGGGTGTAGAGTGTAGCGTGTAGCATGTAGCGTGTAGGGTGTATGGTGTAGAGTGTAGCATGTAGCGTGTAGGGTGTAGAGTGTAGCGTGTAGGGTGTAGAGTGTAGCATGTAGCGTGTAGGGTGTAGGGTGTAGAGTGTAGAGTGTAGCATGTAGCATGTAGATTGTAGGGTGTACCGTGTAGGGTGTAGAGTGTAGCATGTAGGGTGTAGGGTGTAGAGTGAAGGGTGTAGCGTGTAGAGTGTAGCGTGTAGCGTGTACGGTGTAGGGTGTAGAGTGTAGGGTGTAGCGTGTAGCGTGTAGCTTGTAGGGTGTAGAGTGTAGCGTGTAGCGTGTAGGCTGTAGCGTGTAGGGTGTAGCATGTATCGTTTAGGGTGTAGAGTGTAGCATGTAGCGTGTAGAGTGTAGGGTGTAGCGTGTAGCGTGTGTAGGGTGTAGGGTGTAGAGTGTAGCGTGTAGCGTGTAGGGTGTAGAGTGTAGGGTGTAGAGTGTAGCGTATAGCGTGTAGGGTGTAGGATGTAGAGTGTAGCGTGTAGGGTGTAGAGTGTAGCGTGTAGAGTGTAGCATGTAGCGTGTAGGGTGTAGAGTGTAGAGTGTAGCGTGTAGGGTGAAGCATGTAGGGTGTCGGGTATAGCGTGTAGGGTGTAGAGTGTAGGGTGTAGCGTGTATGGTGTAGAGTGTAGCGTGTAGCGTGTAGAGTGTAGCGTGTAGGGTGTAGGGTGTAGCGTGTAGCATGCAGAGTGTAGCGTGTAGGGTGTAGAGTGTAGCGTGTTGCGTGTAGGGTGTAGAGTGTAGCGTGTAGAGTGTAGAGAGTAGCGTGTAGCATGTAGAGTGTAGCGGGTAGGGTGTAGAGTGTAGCGAGTAGCGTGTAGGGTGTAGGGTGTAGAGTGTAGGGTGTAGCGTGTAGGGTGAAGAGTGTAGCGTGTAGGGGGTAGGGTGTAGGGTGTAGAGTGTAGCGTGTAGGGTGTAGCGTGTAGCATGTAGCGTGTAGCGTGTAGCATGTAGAGTGTAGCGTGTAGGGTGTAGAGTGTAGCGTGTAGGTTGTAGCGTGTAGCGTGTAGCGTGCAGTGTGTAGAGTGTAGCGTATAGCGTGTAGGGTGTAGAGTGTAGGGTGTAGCATGTAGCGTGTAGAGTGTAGCGTGTAGGGTGTAGGGTGTACAGTGTAGGGTGTAGCGTGTAGCATGTAGGGTGTAGGGTGTAGCGTGTAGCGTGTACCGTGTAGCGTATAGAGTGCAGCGTGTAGGGTGTAGAGTGTAGCGTGTAGTGTGTAGCGTGTAGGGTGTAGGGTGTAGCGTGTAGGGTGTAGAGTGTAGCGTGTAGGGTGTAGAGTGTAACATGTAGCGTGTAGGGTGTAGGGCGTAGCGTGTAGCGTGTACCGTGTAGCGTATAGAGTGTAGTGTGTAGGGTGTAGAGTGTAGCGTGCAGCGTGTAGGCTGTAGCGTGTAGGGTGCAGCATGTATCGTGTAGGGTGTAGAGTGTAGCATGTAGCGTGTAGAGTGTAGTGTGTGGCGTGCAGGGCGTAGGGTGTAGCGTGTAGGGTGTAGGGTGTAGAGTGTAGGGTGTAGCATGTAGGGTGTAGGGTGTAGGGTGTAGCGTGTAGGGTGTAGAGTGTAGCGTGTAGGGTGTACGGTGTAGAGTGTAGGGTATAAGCTGTAGCGTTTAGCGTGTAGTGTAGCGTGTAGCGTGTAGCGTGTAGGGTGTAGAGCGTAGGGTGTAGAGTGTAGCGTGTAGCGTGTAGCGTGTAGCGTGTAGGGTGTAGGGTGTAGCGTGTAGGGTGTAGCATGTAGCGTGTAGCGTGTAGCATGTAGAGTAGGGTGTAGGGTGTAGGGTGTAGAGTGTAGTGTGTAGAGTGTAGAGTGTAGCGTGTAGAGTGTAAAGTGTAGCGTGTAGGGTGTAGCGTGTACAGTGTAGGGTGTAGGGTGTAGCGTGTAGCGTGTAGAGTGTAGGGAGCAGAGCGTAGAGTGTAGCGTGCAGGGTGTAGGGTGTACAGTGTAGGGTGTAGGGTGTAGCGTTTAGCGTGTAGAGTGTAGGGAGTAGGGTGTAGGGTGTAGCGTGTAGGGTGTAGATTGTAGCGTGTAGCGTGTAGCGTGTAGGGTGTAGCGTGTAGCGTGTAGGGTGTAGCGTGTATCATGTACCGTGTAGCGTGTAGCATGTAGAGTAGGGTGTAGGGTGTAGAGTGTAGCATGTAGGGTGTAGGGTGTAGAGTGTAGGGTGTAGCATGTAGGGTGTAGGGTGTAGGGTGTAGCGTGCAGGGTGTAGAGTGTAGCGTGTAGGGTGTACGGTGTAGAGTGTAGGGTATAAGCTGTAGCGTTTAGCGTGTAGAGTGTAGCGTGTAGCGTGTAGCATGTAGGGTGTAGAGTGTAGGGTGTAGAGTGTAGCGTGTAGCGTGTAGCGTGTAGGGTGTAGGGTGAAGCGTGTAGGGTGTAGCATGTAGCGTGTAGCGTGTAGCATGTAGAGTAGGGTGTAGGGTGTAGGGTGTAGAGTGTAGTGTGTAGAGTGTGGAGTGTAGCGTGTAGAGTGTAAAGTGTAGCGTGTAGGGTGTAGCGTGTAGTGTGTAGCGTGTAGCGCGTAGCGTGTAGAGTGTAGGGTATAGAGTGTAGCGTGTAGAGAGTAGGGAGCAGAGTGTAGAGTGTAGCATGTAGGGTGTAGGGTGTACAGTGTAGGGTGTAGGGTGTAGCGTGTAGCGTGTAGAGTGTAGGGAGTAGGGTGTAGGGTGTAGCGTGTAGGGTGTGGAGTGTAGCGTGTAGCGTGTAGGGTGTAGCGTGTAGCGTGTAGGGTGTAGCGTGTATCATGTACCGTGTAGCGTGTAGCATGTAGAGTAGGGTGTAGGGTGTAGAGTGTAGCGTGTAGCGTGTAGTGTGTAGCGTGTAGAGTGTAAAGTGTAGCGTGTAGTGTGTAGTGTGTAGCGTGTAGCGCGTAGCGTGTAGAGTGTAGGGTATAGAGTGTAGCGTGTAGAGAGTAGGGAGTAGAGTGTAGAGTGTAGCGTGTAGGGTGTAGAGTGTAGCGAGTAGCGTGTAGTGTGTAGGGTGTAGGGTGTAGAGTGTAGGGTGTAGCGTGTAGGGTGTAGAGTGTAGCGTGTAGGGTGTAGCGTGTAGCGTGCAGGGTGTAGAGTGTAGCGTATAGCGTGTAGGGTGTAGGGTGTAGAGTGTAGGGTGTAGCGTGTAGAGTGTAGCGTGTAGCGTGTAGGGTGTAGGGTGTACAGTGTAGGGTGTAGGGTGTAGCGTGTAGAGTTTAGTGTGTGGCGTGCAGGGCATAGGGTGTAGCGTGTAGGGTGTAGAGTGTAGGGTGTAGCATGTAGGGTGTAGGGTGTAGGGTGTAGCGTGTAGGGTGTAGAGTGTAGCGTGTAGGGTGTACGGTGTAGAGTGTAGGGTATAAGCTGTAGCGTTTAGCGTGTAGAGTGTAGCGTGTAGCGTGTAGGGTGTAGCGTGTAGGGTGTAGAGTGTAGGGTGTAGCGTGTAGGGTGTATCGTGTAGCGTGTAGCGTGTAGGGTGTAGGGTGTAGAGTGTAGGGTGTAGCGTGTAGGGTGTAGCGTGTAGCGTGTAGCGTGTAGCGTGTAGGGTGTAGGGTGTAGAGTGTAGGATGTAGCGTGTAGGGTGTAGCGTGTATCGTGTAGCGTGTAGAGTGTAGCGTCTAGCGTGTAGCGTATAGTGTGTAGCGTGTAGCGTGTAGATTGTAGCGTGTAGGGTGTAGGGTGTAGGGTGTAGCGTGTAGCGTGTAGGGTGTAGGGTGTAGGGTGTAGCGTGTAGCGTGTAGAGTGTAGCATGTAGGGTGTAGCAAGTAGCGTGTACCGTGTAGGGTGTAGCGTGTAGCGTGTAGAGTGTAGCATGTAGGGTGTAGCAAGTAGCGTGTATTGTGTAGGGTGTAGAGTGTAGCGTGTAGCGTGTAGGGTGTCAATTTTTCCTCTGATGAAGACGCTTGAGTAGCGTCGATACGCGTGGGGTTCAGGGCTTCCTTTGTTTTTTTCCCGAGGGACAGGACTTGGGTAACTTATCTTTACAACTGCTATGGAATTA
The DNA here is from genome assembly GCF_051348905.1 of Ranitomeya variabilis. Classification (NCBI taxonomy): domain Eukaryota; kingdom Metazoa; phylum Chordata; class Amphibia; order Anura; family Dendrobatidae; genus Ranitomeya; species Ranitomeya variabilis. The sequence goes on from NW_027508142.1 coordinate 202,577, forward strand.
CACCTATTTACTTAATGCATGGCCTGGCATTTTTCCAAGCCTTACGACAATGGATCCTGATTCTTTGTATTTCCACAAGGCGTCTGTATGCATACATTTATCCAAATAACTAGGATTTTGTAGTACTGCAGCATACCTATTTCCCTGATTACCTTTCTATAGGGGTCTGCTTTCATTTGCTTACCAACTGTGCGCACGCATGCTGTGTTGAACAAAATAGGATCCATGATGTATTTCTTCCAGATACTAGGCTGGAGTATATGTTTCCTGTCATAGTACTCAGGGGGTCACAGTTGGCAGTAAACAATAGGCTTCTTATATGTAGATTTGACTAAGATTGGTGTACCCGCATACCTAGCAATTTTTTCTCTCTGGTTATTTCTCCTGTCTCACATATGCTGTAAAGTATTAGCTTCCTTCATTCCCTCGGGTAAAATTACTTATGGCCTATTCAGCCATACTAGTGTTTTAAATGTTTTTAAATGTATGTTTTGCCTGGTTCTGTTTGTGGATTACTATTTTTGTACAATAAAATTGACTATTTAACGTGGATCCCATTGGTTTGCATATCCTTTTCTTTTTGTGTTTAGTGTGTAGTGTGTAGCTTAACCCTACACGCTACACGCTACACGCTACACTCTACACCCTACACGCTACACCCTACACTCTACACCGTACACTCTACACGCTACACGCTACACTCTACACCCTACACCCTAAACGCTATACGCTACACTCTACACCCTACACGCTACACTCTACACTCTACACGCTACACGCTACACTCTACACCCTACACTCTACACGCTACACGCTACACGCTACACCCTACACTCTACACGCTACACGCTACACTCTACACGCTACACGCTACATGCTACACTCTACACTCTACACCCTACACCCTACACGCTACACGCTATACTCTACACCCTACACTCTACACGCTACACGCTACACTCTACACTCTACACGCTACACGCTACACTCTACACCCTACACGCAACACGCTACACTCTATACCCTACACGCTACACTCTGCACGCTACACGCTACACCCTACACGCTATACTCTGCACGCTACACGCTACACTCTACACCATACACGCTACACCCTACACTCTACACCCTACACCCTACACGCTATACCCGACACCCTACACCCTACATGCTTCACCCTAAACGCTACACTCTACACTCTACACCCTACACCCTACACGCTACATGCTACACCCTACACGCTACACTCTACACCCTACACTCTACACGCTACACACTACACGCTACACGCTACACCCTACACGCTACACGCTACACCCTACACGCTACACGTTACACTCTACACCCTACACCCTACACGCTACACGCTACACCCTACACGCTACACGTTACACTCTACACCCTACACGCTACACTCTACACCCTGCACCCTACACGCTACAATCTACACCCTACACCCTACACGCTACACGCTACACTCTACACCCTACACGCTACACCCTACACTCTACACCGTACACTACACGCTACACGCTACACTCTACACCCTACACCCTACACGCTACGCGCTACACTCTACACGCTACACTCTAAACTCTACATGCTACACGCTACACTCTACACTCTACACGCTACACGCTACACCCTACACCCTACACGCTACACGCTACACTCTACAACCTACACGCTACACGCTACACTCCAGACGCAACACGCTACACTCTACAACCTACACTCTACACGCTACACGCTACACTCTACACCCTACACTCTACACGCTACACGCTACACTGTACACCCTACATGCAACACGCTACACTCTACACCCTACACGCTACACTCTACACGCTACACGCTACATGCTACACTCTACACTCTACACCATACACCCTACACGCTACACACTATACTCTACACCCTACACGCTACACTCTACACGCTACACGCTACACGCTACACTCTACACGCTACACTCTACACCCTACATGCAACACGCTACACTCTACACCCTACACCCTACACGCTACACGCTACACCCTACACGCTACACGTTACACTCTACACCCTACACCCTACACACTACACCCTACACGCTACACGTTACACTCTACACCCTACACGCTACACTCTACACCCTGCTCCCTACACGCTACACGCTACACCCTACACGCTACACGCTACACCCTACACACTACACGTTACACTCTACACCCTACACTCTACACCCTACACTCTACACGCTACACTCTACACCCTACACTCTGCACTCTACACCCTACACCCTACACGCTACACTCTACACCCTACACCCTACACGCTACACACTACACGCTACACGCTACACCATACACGCTACACGCTACACCCTACACGCTACATGTTACACTCTACACCCTGCACCCTACACGCTACACGCTACACCCTACACGCTACACGCTACACCCTACACACTACACGTTACACTCTACACCCTACACTCTACACCCTACACTCTACACGCTACACTCTACACCCTACACTCTGCACTCTGCACCCTACACCCTACACACTACACGCTACACTCTACACCCTACACGCTACACGCTACACCCTACACCCTACACCCTACACGCTACAATCTACACGCTACACGCTACACCCTATACGCTAGACGCTACACTCTACACGCTACACGATACACGCTACACCCTACACGCTACACCCTACACTCTACACCCTACACCCTACACGCTACACTCTACACGCTACACCCTACACTCTACACCCTACACCCTACACGCTACATGCTACACCCTACACGCTACACGTTACACTCTACACCCTACACCCTACACTCTACACCCTACACCCTACTCTCTACACGCTATATTCTACACCCTACACGCTACACTCTACACCCTACACGCTACACGCTACACTCTACACCCTAGACGCTACACTCTATACCCTACACTCTACACGCTACACCCTACACCCTACACTCTACATGCTACACCCTACACCCTACACTCTACATGCTACACGCTACACGCTACATGCTACACGCTACACCCTACACGCTACACGCTACACACTACATGCTACACCCTACACCCTACACCCTACACGCTACACGCTACACTCTACACCCTACACGCTACACCCTACACCCTACACGCTACACGCTACACTCTACACCCTACACGCTACACCCTACACTCTACACCCTACACGCTACACCCTACACTCTACACCCTACACGCTATACGCTACACTCTACACCCTGCACGCTACACGCTACACCCTACACGCTACACTCTACACCCTACACGCTACACCCTACACCCTACACGCTACACGCTACACTCTACACCCTACACGCTACACCCTACACTCCACACCCTACACCCTACATGCTACACGCTACACCCTACACGCTACAAATTACACTCTAAACCCTACACTCTACATCCTACACCCTACACTCTACACCCTACACGCTACACTCTACACTCTACACCCTACACCCTACATGCTACACGCTACACGCTACACTCTACACCCTACACGCTACACGCTACACCCTACAAGCTAAACGCTACAAACTACACGCTACATATTACACTCTACACCCTAGCGTGTAGCGTGTAGGGTGTATGGTGTAGAGTGTAGCATGTAGCGTGTAGGGTGTAGAGTGTAGCGTGTAGGGTGTAGAGTGTAGCATGTAGCGTGTAGGGTGTAGGGTGTAGAGTGTAGAGTGTATCATGTAGCATGTAGATTGTAGTGTGTACCGTGTAGGGTGTAGAGTGTAGCATGTAGGGTGTAGGGTGTAGAGTGAAGGGTGTAGCGTGTAGAGTGTAGCGTGTACGGTGTAGGGTGTAGAGTGTAGGGTGTAGCGTGTAGCGTGTAGCTTGTAGGGTGTAGAGTGTAGCGTGTAGCGTGTAGGCTGTAGCGTGTAGGGTGTAGCATGTATCGTGTAGGGTGTAGAGTGTAGCATGTAGCGTGTAGAGTGTAGGGTGTAGCGTGTAGCGTGTGTAGGGTGTAGGGTGTAGAGTGTAGCGTGTAGCGTGTAGGGTGTAGAGTGTAGGGTGTAGGGTGTAGAGTGTAGCGTATAGCGTGTAGGGTGTAGGATGTAGAGTGTAGCGTGTAGGGTGTAGAGTGTAGCGTGTAGAGTGTAGCATGTAGCGTGTAGGGTGTAGAGTGTAGAGTGTAGCGTGTAGGGTGAAGCATGTAGGGTGTAGGGTGTCGGGTATAGCGTGTAGGGTGTAGGGTGTAGAGTGTAGGGTGTAGCGTGTATGGTGTAGAGTGTAGCGTGTAGCGTGTAGAGTGTAGCGTGTAGGGTGTAGGGTGTAGTGTGTAGCATGCAGAGTGTAGCGTGTAGGGTGTAGAGTGTAGTGTGTTGCGTGTAGGGTGTAGAGTGTAGCGTGTAGCGTGTAGAGTGTAGAGTGTAGAGTGTAGCGTGTAGCGTGTAGAGTGTAGCGGGTAGGGTGTAGAGTGTAGCGAGTAGCGTGTAGGGTGTAGGGTGTAGAGTGTAGGGTGTAGCGTGTAGGGTGAAGAGTGTAGCGTGTAGGGGGTAGGGTGTAGGGTGTAGAGTAGCGTGTAGGGTGTAGCGTGTAGCATGTAGCGTGTAGCATGTAGCATGTAGAGTGTAGCGTGTAGGGTGTAGAGTGTAGCGTGTAGGGTGTAGCGTGTAGCGTGTAGCGTGCAGTGTGTAGAGTGTAGCGTATAGCGTGTAGGGTGTAGAGTGTAGGGTGTAGCATGTAGCGTGTAGAGTGTAGCATGTAGGGTGTAGGGTGTACAGTGTAGGGTGTAGCGTGTAGCATGTAGGGTGTAGGGTGTAGCGTGTAGCGTGTACCGTGTAGCGTATAGAGTGCAGCGTGTAGGGTGTAGAGTGTAGCGTGTAGTGTGTAGCGTGTAGGGTGTAGGGTGTAGCGTGTAGGGTGTAGAGTGTAGCGTGTAGGGTGTAGAGTGTAACATGTAGCGTGTAGGGTGTAGGGCGTAGCGTGTAGCGTGTACCGTGTAGCGTATAGAGTGTAGTGTGTAGGGTGTAGAGTGTAGCGTGTAGGGTGTAGAGTGTAGCGTGTAGCGTGTAGCGTGTAGCGTGTAGAGTGTAGTGTGTAGGGTGTAGCGTGTAGAGTGTAGTGTGTGGCGTGCAGGGCGTAGGGTGTAGCGTGTAGGGTGTAGGGTGTAGAGTGTAGGGTGTAGCATGTAGGGTGTAGGGTGTAGGGTGTAGCGTGTAGGGTGTAGAGTGTAGCGTGTAGGGTGTACGGTGTAGAGTGTAGGGTATAAGCTGTAGCGTTTAGCGTGTAGAGTGAAGCGTGTAGCGTGTAGCGTGTAGCGTGTAGGGTGTAGAGTGTAGAGTGTAGCGTGTAGCGTGTAGCGTGTAGCGTGTAGCGTGTAGGGTGTAGGGTGTAGCGTGTAGGGTGTAGCATGTAGCGTGTAGCGTGTAGCATGTAGAGTAGGGTGTAGGGTGTAGGGTGTAGAGTGTAGTGTGTAGAGTGTAGAGTGTAGCGTGTAGAGTGTAAAGTGTAGCGTGTAGGGTGTAGCGTGTAGTGTGTAGCGTGTAGCGCGTAGCGTGTAGAGTGTAGGGTATAGAGTGTAGCGTGTAGAGAGTAGGGAGCAGAGTGTAGAGTGTAGCGTGCAGGGTGTAGGGTGTACAGTGTAGGGTGTAGGGTGTAGCGTGTAGCGTGTAGAGTGTAGGGAGTAGGGTGTAGGGTGTAGCGTGTAGGGTGTAGATTGTAGCGTGTAGCGTGTAGCGTGTAGGGTGCAGCGTGTATCATGTACCGTGTAGCGTGTAGCATGTAGAGTAGGGTGTAGGGTGTAGAGTGTAGCATGTAGGGTGTAGGGTGTAGAGTGTAGGGTGTAGCATGTAGGGTGTAGGGTGTAGCGTGCAGGGTGTAGAGTGTAGCGTGTAGGGTGTACGGTGTAGAGTGTAGGGTATAAGCTGTAGCGTTTAGCGTGTAGAGTGTAGCGTGTAGCGTGTAGCGTGTAGGGTGTAGAGTGTAGGGTGTAGAGTGTAGCGTGTAGCGTGTAGCGTGTAGGGTGTAGGGTGAAGCGTGTAGGGTGTAGCATGTAGCGTGTAGCGTGTAGCATGTAGAGTAGGGTGTAGGGTGTAGGGTGTAGAGTGTAGTGTGTAGAGTGTGGAGTGTAGCGTGTAGAGTGTAAAGTGTAGCGTGTAGGGTGTAGCGTGTAGTGTGTAGCGTGTAGCGCGTAGCGTGTAGAGTGTAGGGTATAGAGTGTAGCGTGTAGAGAGTAGGGAGCAGAGTGTAGAGTGTAGCGTGCAGAGTGTAGGGTGTACAGTGTAGGGTGTAGGGTGTAGCGTGTAGCATGTAGAGTGTAGGGAGTAGGGTGTAGGGTGTAGCGTGTAGGGTGTAGAGTGTAGCGTGTAGCGTGTAGCGTGTAGGGTGTAGCGTGTAGCGTGTAGGGTGTAGCGTGTATCATGTACCGTGTAGCGTGTAGCATGTAGAGTAGGGTGTAGGGTGTAGAGTGTAGCGTGTAGGGTGTAGGGTGTAGAGTGTAGGGTGTAGCATGTAGGGTGTAGGGTGTAGCGTGTAGGGTGTAGAGTGTAGCGTGTAGGGTGTACGGTGTAGAGTGTAGGGTATAAGCTGTAGCGTTTAGCGTGTAGAGTGTAGCGTGTAGCGTGTAGCGTGTAGGGTGTAGAGTGTAGGGTGTAGAGTGTAGCGTGTAGCGTGTAGCGTGTAGGGTGTAGGGTGAAGCGTGTAGGGTGTAGCATGTAGCGTGTAGCGTGTAGCATGTAGAGTAGGGTGTAGGGTGTAGGGTGTGGAGTGTAGCGTGTAGAGTGTAAAGTGTAGCGTGTAGGGTGTAGCGTGTAGTGTGTAGCGTGTAGCGCGTAGCGTGTAGAGTGTAGGGTATAGAGTGTAGCGTGTAGAGGGTAGGGAGCAGAGTGTAGAGTGTAGCGTGTAGGGTGTAGGGTGTACAGTGTAGGGTGTAGGGTGTAGCGTGTAGCGTGTAGAGTGTAGGGAGAAGGGTGTAGGGTGTAGCGTGTAGGGTGTGGAGTGTAGCGTGTAGCGTGTAGGGTGTAGCGTGTAGCGAGTAGGGTGTAGCGTGTATCATGTACCGTGTAGCGTGTAGCATGTAGAGTAGTGTGTAGGGTGTAGAGTGTAGCGTGTAGCGTGTAGTGTGTAGCGTGTAGAGTGTAAAGTGTAGCGTGTAGTGTGTAGTGTGTAGCGTGTAGCGCGTAGCGTGTAGAGTGTAGGGTATAGAGTGTAGCGTGTAGAGAGTAGGGAGTAGAGTGTAGAGTGTAGCGTGTAGGGTGTAGAGTGTAGCGAGTAGCGTGTAGTGTGTAGGGTGTAGGGTGTAGAGTGTAGGGTGTAGCGTGTAGGGTGTAGAGTGTAGCGTGTAGGGTGTAGCGTGTAGCGTGCAGGTGTAGAGTGTAGCGTATAGCGTGTAGGGTGTAGGGTGTAGAGTGTAGGGTGTAGCGTGTAGAGTGTAGCGTGTAGCGTGTAGGGTGTAGGGTGTACAGTGTAGGGTGTAGGGTGTAGCGTGTAGAGTGTAGTGTGTGGCGTGCAGGGCGTAGGGTGTAGCGTGTAGGGTGTAGGGTGTAGAGTGTAGGGTGTAGCATGTAGGGTGTAGGGTGTAGGGTGTAGCGTGTAGGGTGTAGAGTGTAGCATGTAGGGTGTACGGTGTAGAGTGTAGGGTATAAGCTGTAGCGTTTAGCGTGTAGAGTGTAGCGTGTAGCGTGTAGGGTGTAGGGTGTAGAGTGTAGCGTGTAGGGTGTAGAGTGTAGAGTGTAGAGAGTAGGGTGTAGGGTGTAGAGTGTAGGGTGTAGGGTGTAGAGTGTAACGTGTAGCGTGTAGGGTGTAGCGTGTAGGGTGTAGAGTGTAGGGTGTAGCGTGTAGGGTGTAGCGTGTAGCGTGTAGCGTGTAGGGTGTAGGGTGTAGAGTGTAGGGTGTAGCGTGTAGGGTGTAGCGTGTAGCGTGTAGCGTGTTGGTTGTAGGGTGTAGAGTGTAGGGTGTAGCGTGTAGGGTGTAGCGTGTAGCGTGTAGCGTGTAGAGTGTAGCGTCTAGCGTGTAGCGTATAGTGTGTAGAGTGTAGGGTGTAGAGTGTAGGGTGTAGGGTGTAGGGTGTACCGTGTAGGGTGTAGCGTGTAGCGTGTAGCGTGTAGAGTGTAGCATGTAGGGTGTAGCATGTAGCGTGTATTGTGTAGGGTGTAGAGTGTAGCATGTAGCGTGTAGAGTGTAGGGTGTAGCGTGTAGGGTGTAGAGTGTAGCGTGTAGAGTGTAGAGTGTAGCGTGTAGCGTGCAGGGTGTCACTTTTTCCTCTGATGAAGACGCTTGAGTAGCGTCGATACGCGTGGGGTAAAGGGCTTCCTTTGTTTTTTTCCCGAGGGACACCTATTTACTTCATGCATGGCCTGGCATTTTTCCAAGCCTTAGGACAATGGATCCTGATTCTTTGTATTTCCACAAGGCGTCTGTATGCATACATTTATCCAAATAACTAGGATTTTGTAGTACTGCAGCATATCTATTTCCCTGATTACCTTTCTATAGGGGTCTGCTTTCATTTGCTTACCAACTGTGCGCACGCATGCTGTGTTGAACAAAATAGGATCCATGATGTATTTCTTCCAGATACTAGGCTGGAGTATATGTTTCCTGTCATAGTACTCAGGGGGTCACAGTTGGCAGTAAACAATAGGCTTCTTATATGTAGATTTGACTAAGATTGGTGTACCCGCATACCTAGCAATTTTTTCTCTCTGGTTATTTCTCCTGTCTCACATATGCTGTAAAGTATTAGCTTCCTTCATTCCCTCGGGTAAAATTACTTATGGCCTATTCAGCCATACTAGTGTTTTAAATGTTTTTAAATGTATGTTTTGCCTGGTTCTGTTTGTGGATTACTATTTTTGTACAATAAAATTGACTATTTAACGTGGATCCCATTGGTTTGCATATCCTTTTCTTTTTGTGTTTAGTGTGTAGTGTGTAGCTTAACCCTACACGCTACACGCTACACGCTACACTCTACACCCTACACGCTACACCCTACACTCTACACCGTACACTCTACACGCTACACGCTACACTCTACACCCTACACCCTAAACGCTACACGCTACACTCTACACCCTACACGCTACACTCTACACTCTACACGCTACACGCTACACTCTACACCCTACACTCTACACGCTACACGCTACACCCTACACTCTACACGCTACACGCTACACTCTACACGCTACACGCTACATGCTACACTCTACACTCTACACCCTACACCCTACACGCTACACGCTATACTCTACACCCTACACTCTACACGCTACACGCTACACTCTACACTCTACACGCTACACGCTACACTCTACACCCTACACGCAACACGCTACACTCTATACCCTACACGCTACACTCTGCACGCTACACGCTACACCCTACACGCTATACTCTGCACGCTACACGCTACACTCTACACCATACACGCTACACCCTACACTCTACACCCTACACCCTACACGCTATACCCGACACCCTACACCCTACATGCTTCACCCTAAACGCTACACTCTACACTCTACACCCTACACCCTACACGCTACATGCTACACCCTACACGCTACACTCTACACCCTACACTCTACACGCTACACACTACACGCTACACGCTACACCCTACACGCTACACGCTACACCCTACACGCTACACGTTACACTCTACACCCTACACCCTACACGCTACACGCTACACCCTACACGCTACACGTTACACTCTACACCCTACACGCTACACTCTACACCCTGCACCCTACACGCTACAATCTACACCCTACACCCTACACGCTACACGCTACACGCTACACTCTACACCCTACACGCTACACCCTACACTCTACACCGTACACTACACGCTACACGCTACACTCTACACCCTACACCCTACACGCTATGCGCTACACTCTACACCCTACACGCTACACTCTAAACTCTACATGCTACACGCTACACTCTACACTCTACACGCTACACGCTACACCCTACACCCTACACGCTACACGCTACACTCTACAACCTACACGCTACACGCTACACTCCACACGCAACACGCTACACTCTACACCCTACACTCTACACGCTACACGCTACACTCTACACCCTACACTCTACACGCTACACGCTACACTGTACACCCTACATGCAACACGCTACACTCTACACCCTACACGCTACACTCTACACGCTACACGCTACATGCTACACTCTACACTCTACACCATACACCCTACACGCTACACACTATACTCTACACCCTACACGCTACACTCTACACGCTACACGCTACACGCTACACTCTACACGCTACACTCTACACCCTACATGCAACACGCTACACTCTACACCCTACACGCTACACTCTACACCCTACACGCTACACGTTACACCCTACACGCTACACACTATACTCTACACCCTACACGCTACACTCTACACGCTACACGCTACACGCTACACTCTACACGCTACACTCTGCACCCTACATGCAACACGCTACACTCTACACCCTACACGCTACGCGCTACACTCTACACCCTACACGCTACACTCTAAACTCTACATGCTACACGCTACACTCTACACTCTACACGCTACACGCTACACCCTATACCTACACGCTACACGCTACACTCTGCAACCTACACGCTACACGCTACACTCCACACGCAACACGCTACACTCTACACCCTACACTCTACACGCTACACGCTACACTCTACACCCTACACTCTACACGCTACACGCTACACTGTACACCCTACATGCAACACGCTACACTCTACACCCTACACGCTACACTCTACACGCTACACGCTACATGCTACACTCTACACTCTACACCATACACCCTACACGCTACACACTATACTCTACACCCTACACGCTACACTCTACACGCTACACGCTACACGCTACACTCTACACGCTACACTCTACACCCTACATGCAACACGCTACACTCTACACCCTACACCCTACACGCTACACGCTACACCCTACACGCTACACGTTACACTCTACACCCTACACCCTACACACTACACCCTACACGCTACACGTTACACTCTACACCCTACACGCTACACTCTACACCCTGCTCCCTACACGCTACACGCTACACCCTACACGCTACACGCTACACCCTACACACTACACGTTACACTCTACACCCTACACTCTACACCCTACACTCTACACGCTACACTCTACACCCTACACTCTGCACTCTACACCCTACACCCTACACGCTACACTCTACACCCTACACCCTACACGCTACACACTACACGCTACACGCTACACCATACACGCTACACGCTACACCCTACACGCTACATGTTACACTCTACACCCTGCACCCTACACGCTACACGCTACACCCTACACGCTACACGCTACACCCTACACACTACACGTTACACTCTACACCCTACACTCTACACCCTACACTCTACACGCTACACTCTACACCCTACACTCTGCACTCTACACCCTACACCCTACACACTACACGCTACACTCTACACCCTACACGCTACACGCTACACCCTACACCCTACACCCTACACGCTACAATCTACACGCTACATGCTACACCCTATACGCTAGACGCTACACTCTACACGCTACACGATACACGCTACACCCTACACGCTACACCCTACACTCTACACCCTACACCCTACACGCTACACGCTACACCCTACACGCTACACCCTACACTCTACACCCTACACCCTACACGCTACATGCTACACCCTACACGCTACACGTTACACCCTACACCCTACACTCTACACCCTACACCCTACTCTCTACACGCTATATTCTACACCCTACACGCTACACTCTACACCCTACACGCTACACGCTACACTCTACACCCTAGACGCTACACTCTATACCCTACACTCTACACGCTACACCCTACACCCTACACTCTACATGCTACACCCTACACCCTACACTCTACATGCTACACGCTACACGCTACATGCTACACGCTACACCCTACACGCTACACGCTACACACTACATGCTACACCCTACACCCTACACCCTACACGCTACACGCTACACTCTACACCCTACACGCTACACCCTACACCCTACACCCTACACGCTACACGCTACACTCTACACCCTACACGCTACACCCTACACTCTACACCCTACACGCTACACCCTACACTCTACACCCTACACGCTATACGCTACACTCTACACCCTGCACGCTACACGCTACACCCTACACGCTACACTCTACACCCTACACGCTACACCCTACACTCTACACCCTACACGCTACACGCTACACTCTACACCCTACACGCTACACCCTACACTCCACACCCTACACCCTACATGCTACACGCTACACCCTACACGCTACAAATTACACTCTAAACCCTACACTCTACATCCTACACCCTACACTCTACACCCTACACGCTACACTCTACACTCTACACCCTACACCCTACATGCTACACGCTACACGCTACACTCTACACCCTACACGCTACACGCTACACCCTACAAGCTAAACGCTACAAACTACACGCTACATATTACACTCTACACCCTAGCGTGTAGCGTGTAGGGTGTAGAGTGTAGCGTGTAGCATGTAGCGTGTAGGGTGTATGGTGTAGAGTGTAGCATGTAGCGTGTAGGGTGTAGAGTGTAGCGTGTAGGGTGTAGAGTGTAGCATGTAGCGTGTAGGGTGTAGGGTGTAGAGTGTAGAGTGTAGCATGTAGCATGTAGATTGTAGGGTGTACCGTGTAGGGTGTAGAGTGTAGCATGTAGGGTGTAGGGTGTAGAGTGAAGGGTGTAGCGTGTAGAGTGTAGCGTGTAGCGTGTACGGTGTAGGGTGTAGAGTGTAGGGTGTAGCGTGTAGCGTGTAGCTTGTAGGGTGTAGAGTGTAGCGTGTAGCGTGTAGGCTGTAGCGTGTAGGGTGTAGCATGTATCGTGTAGGGTGTAGAGTGTAGCATGTAGCGTGTAGAGTGTAGGGTGTAGCGTGTAGCGTGTGTAGGGTGTAGGGTGTAGAGTGTAGCGTGTAGCGTGTAGGGTGTAGAGTGTAGGGTGTAGGGTGTAGAGTGTAGCGTATAGCGTGTAGGGTGTAGGATGTAGAGTGTAGCGTGTAGGGTGTAGAGTGTAGCGTGTAGAGTGTAGCATGTAGCGTGTAGGGTGTAGAGTGTAGAGTGTAGCGTGTAGGGTGAAGCATGTAGGGTGTAGGGTGTCGGGTATAGCGTGTAGGGTGTAGGGTGTAGAGTGTAGGGTGTAGCGTGTATGGTGTAGAGTGTAGCGTGTAGCATGTAGAGTGTAGCGTGTAGGGTGTAGGGTGTAGCGTGTAGCATGCAGAGTGTAGCGTGTAGGGTGTAGAGTGTAGCGTGTTGCGTGTAGGGTGTAGAGTGTAGCGTGTAGCGTGTAGAGTGTAGAGTGTAGCGTGTAGTGTGTAGAGTGTAGCGGGTAGGGTGTAGAGTGTAGCGAGTAGCGTGTAGGGTGTAGGGTGTAGAGTGTAGGGTGTAGCGTGTAGGGTGAAGAGTGTAGCGTGTAGGGGGTAGGGTGTAGGGTGTAGAGTGTAGCGTGTAGGGTGTAGCGTGTAGCATGTAGCGTGTAGCATGTAGAGTGTAGCGTGTAGGGTGTAGAGTGTAGCGTGTAGGGTGTAGCGTGTAGCGTGCAGTGTGTAGAGTGTAGCGTATAGCGTGTAGGGTGTAGAGTGTAGGGTGTAGCATGTAGCGTGTAGAGTGTAGCGTGTAGGGTGTAGGGTGTACAGTGTAGGGTGTAGCGTGTAGCATGTAGGGTGTAGGGTGTAGCGTGTAGCGTGTACCGTGTAGCGTATAGAGTGCAGCGTGTAGGGTGTAGAGTGTAGCGTGTAGTGTGTAGCGTGTAGGGTGTAGGGTGTAGCGTGTAGGGTGTAGAGTGTAGCGTGTAGGGTGTAGAGTGTAACATGTAGCGTGTAGGGTGTAGGGCGTAGCGTGTAGTGTGTACCGTGTAGCTTATAGAGTGTAGTGTGTAGGGTGTAGAGTGTAGCGTGTAGGGTGTAGAGTGTAGCGTGTAGCGTGTAGCGTGTAGAGTGTAGTGTGTAGGGTGTAGCGTGTAGAGTGTAGTGTGTGGCGTGCAGGGCGTAGGGTGTAGCGTGTAGGGTGTAGGGTGTAGAGTGTAGGGTGTAGCATGTAGGGTGTAGGGTGTAGGGTGTAGCGTGTAGGGTGTAGAGTGTAGCGTGTAGGGTGTACGGTGTAGAGTGTAGGGTATAAGCTGTAGCGTTTAGCGTGTAGAGTGTAGCGTGTAGCGTGTAGCGTGTAGTGTGTAGGGTGTAGAGTGTAGGGTGTAGAGTGTAGCGTGTAGCGTGTAGCGTGTAGCGTGTAGGGTGTAGGGTGTAGCGTGTAGGGTGTAGCATGTAGCGTGTAGCGTGTAGCATGTAGAGTAGGGTGTAGGGTGTAGGGTGTAGAGTGTAGTGTGTAGAGTGTAGAGTGTAGCGTGTAGAGTGTAAAGTGTAGCGTGTAGGGTGTAGCGTGTAGTGTGTAGCGTGTAGCGCGTAGCGTGTAGAGTGTAGGGTATAGAGTGTAGCGTGTAGAGAGTAGGGAGCAGAGTGTAGCGTGCAGGGTGTAGGGTGTACAGTGTAGGGTGTAGGGTGTAGCGTGTAGCGTGTAGAGTGTAGGGAGTTGGGTGTAGGGTGTAGCGTGTAGGGTGTAGATTGTAGCGTGTAGCGTGTAGCGTGTAGGGTGTAGCGTGTAGCGTGTAGGGTGTAGCGTGTATCATGTACCGTGTAGCGTGTAGCATGTAGAGTAGGGTGTAGGGTGTAGAGTGTAGCATGTAGGGTGTAGGGTGTAGAGTGTAGGGTGTAGCATGTAGGGTGTAGGGTGTAGGGTGTAGCGTGCAGGGTGTAGAGTGTAGCGTGTAGGGTGTACGGTGTAGAGTGTAGGGTATAAGCTGTAGCGTTTAGCGTGTAGAGTGTAGCGTGTAGCGTGTAGCGTGTAGGGTGTAGAGTAGTGTTGAGCATTCCGATACCGCAAGTATCGGGTATCGGCCGATACTTGCGGTATCGGAATTCCGATACCGGGATTCCGATACTTGCCGCGTATCGGATACCGGAATCGGAAGTTCTAAGATTCAAAAAGCAGAAATTCAGCCAATGAGATTGATTCCAAGTGTGGGCACATCCTGTTTAGCATGGAGGGCATGAAACTACTGGCAAGGCTGTGATTGGCTGGTGTAATGATGTCATGATGCAGTTTAAAAGTCGCTGGCGCCATTTTGCGATCACTCTGCTGTGAATTCAGTTAGTGACAGGACGCTGTTTGCTGACTGAGGGACAGTTTAGAGATAGCGATTTGCTTCTTTGTGCTTTCCAAAGGCTAATTTAGCAACCGCTGTGTTCACCTACTATTCACCTTGCTTTTGCCTTGTAGCGCTGTTTTCACAGCGATCTGCAGGGTCTGTGTGTGTGTGTGTGTGAGTGCAGCCCACTCTCCAGTCTGAGTGCAGCCACATAGGCCATCCATAGTTGGTTGTATTCAGTTCAGGGAGGGTGGTTCATTGCCTCATACTGTTCTTTTTTTTTTTTTTTTTCCAAGTAGTGTAGTCTGCTGCTAATTTATTAAAAAAAATCCTATTAGTGTCTTTCCACCCGTCTCCAGCTAATTTGTGGAAAAACACTACATAGGATAAAGTAGAGGAGGGTTTTTGGGCCTTGCAGCGCCGTTTACGGCTGTCTGCACGGTCTCCGTGTGACTGCAGCTCGCCCTGTAATCTGTGAGCAGCTATAGCCTGGTTGTCTCCAGCTCAGGGTTTTTCACTGCGTCATACCGCCAAATCAATTTTCCTTTTTTTCAAAGTAGTGTAGTCTGCTGCTAATTTATTTTAAAAAATCCTATTAGTGTCTTTCCACCCGTCTCCAGCTAATTTGTGGAAAAACACTACATAGGATAAAGTAGAGGAGGGTTTTTGGGCCTTGCAGCGCCGTTTACGGCTGTCTGCACGGTCTCCGTGTGACTGCAGCTCGCCCTGTAATCTGTGAGCAGCTATAGCCTGGTTGTCTCCAGCTCAGGGTTTATCACTGCGTCATACCGCCAAATCAATTTTCCTTTTTTTCAAAGTAGTGTAGTCTGCTGCTAATTTATTTTAAAAAATCCTATTAGTGTCTTTCCACCCGTCTCCAGCTAATTTGTGGAAAAACACTACATAGGATAAAGTAGAGGAGGGTTTTTGGGCCATGCAGCGCCGTTTACGGCTGTCTGCACGGTCTCCGTGTGACTGCAGCTCGCCCTGTAATCTGTGAGCAGCTATAGCCTGGTTGTCTCCAGCTCAGGGTTTATCACTGCGTCATACCGCCAAATCAATTTTCTTTTTTTTCCAAGTAGTGTAGTCTGCTGCTAATTTATTCAAAAAAATCCTATTAGTGTCTTTCCACCCGTCTCCAGCTAATTTGTTGAAAAACACTACATAGGATAAAGTAGAGGAGGGTTTTTGGGCCTTGCAGCGCCGTTTACGGCTGTCTGCACGGTCTCCGTGTGACTGCAGCTCGCCCTGTAATCTGTGAGCAGCTATAGCCTGGTTGTCTCCAGCTCAGGGTTTTTCACTGCGTCATACCGCCAAATAAATTTTTTTTTTTTTCAAAGTAGTGTAGTCTGCTGCTAATTTATTCAAAAAAATCCTATCAGTGTCTTTCCACCCGTCTCCAGCTAATTTGTGGAAAAACACTACATAGGATAACGTAGAGGAGGGTTTTTGGGCCTTGTAGCGCCGTTTACGTCTGTCTGCACGGTCTCCGTGTGACTGCAGCTCTATCTGTTGTCAGTTCAGCCCCCAAAAAATAAATAAATAATAAAGTTCACCAAACACACCATTTACACCACTTTACATTTGTGTAGGCCACATTAGCTCATATTAAAGTCTAGTCCACACTTTAGATAATTAGTGCTTCTTATACCTGTTAGGAGGAGTTGCTCAGGAATAAGCACACAAATCCGTTAGTACTTTTCTGCTTATCTTTATCAGTCAACCAAGATGAAGAAGGCAGTGAGTAAGGCACGTGGGCGTGGGAGCCGTCGCGGAGCAGGGAGGGGACGTGGGGATTCTGTGCCTGCTGCGGGCACCGGTGACTCATCAGCACCCACTTTCACCAGGCAACAGTCGTTCATGCGAAGCTTTGTGTCCGAGCGCCGTACACCGCTGCTGCGTGAAGAACAAATTGAAGCTGTTGTCGGATGGATGGCAGCTAATGCATCAACTTCCATTAGTGCCACATCCTCTCAGACACAGAGCACTGGAGAGCAGCCATCTGTCTCTTCACCACCTGCCACATTGCCCAGGCAGACAGAGAGCCCAGGACAGGAGCCGTCTCTACTTCTGTTCTCTGAATCTCTTGGCTTGGAAACAGGGGGCCAGCCAAGCAGCATTGGAGAAATGGAAGAAGAGGCAGGGTGCAGTGATGCCCAACAGCTTTTTCTGTCTTCCTCTGAAGAGGCGGGTGGGCCAGTGGCTCCGGTCACCACATCGCAGGCCGCATCAGCTGATGATGACACTCAGGTGCCACTTACTGGTGCGTGCTCTGCTGCTGAGACTACCCAGGAGGAGCAGTTGGGGGCAGAGGGTAGTGTAGATGATGAGGTCCTCGACCCATCTTGGCGTGAGGGACAGGAAGGTGGTGGGAGCAGCTCTGAGGAAGAGATTCCCCGTACGGCCCAAAGAGGGAGAGGGAGGGGGAAGACTGCGGATCCTGCAGCCTCCGCTTTGGCACCCGTTAGGAGCATGTCTCTTCCAAAAGCCAAAAAGGGCGCTCCCAAGACTTGCAGTGCCTGGTCCTTTTTTGACACAGTTGCAGATGACATTTGCTATGTCAGATGCAACGTGTGTCATCAAAAAGTCAAAAGAGGTCGAAATGTCAGCAACCTCAATACCTCGAACATGTGGAAACATGTGCGCAACAGGCACCCGGCGGAGTTAGAAAAACACACTGAAGAGGTAGGCCAACCAACAGCGGCAGCTACCACCTCTTCAGCTCGTGTTGCCTCTTCCTCTAGCTCACACGCAGCTGGTTCGGCGTCCTCCCAGGATCGCCGTGGAAGAACCTCTGCCCCTGTTGTCCAGAGACCCGCTGTAATTCCACCCGCAGCGCCAGTTTCCCAGTCATCCACACACTCCCAGCCCAGTCTACAGCCATCGGTAGTACAGGCATGGGAGAAAAGGCGGCCTTTCTCGTCAAACCACCCACGAGCACAGGCTCTGACTGCAGGCATTGCCAAACTTCTGTCACTGGAAATGCTGTCATTCAGGCTGGTGGAGACTGACAGCTTCCGTGACTTGATGTCATTGGCAGTCCCAGAGTACAATGTGCCCAGCCGCTTTTACTTCAGCAGGCAAGCCGTCCCTGCCCTGCAGAAGCATGTGGAGGGACACATAAAACACGCGCTACTGAACGCCGTCAGTAGCAAGGTCCACCTCACCACCGATGCGTGGACCAGTCAACATGGACAGGGGCGATACCTTTCCCTCACTGCCCATTGGGTTAATGTCGTTGAGCCGGGTACAGACCGTGCGAGTGGCGCAGGACGTGTCCTGCCCACTCCAAGGATTGCAGGAATCCATTCTGTACGCATTGACTCCTCCTCTTACACCAGTTCCTCAGAATCATCGCTGCAGGAGCCGTCACAGTCCACCTCCACATGGACCCGTGATGAACGTGTACCTGTTACGACTGACATGAGCACAGCCGTGGCCAAACGTCAACAGGCCGTCTTGAAATTAATTTTCTTGGGGAATCGTAGCCACACAGCGCAGGAGCTCTGGAATGCCATCAAGCAGGAGAGCGATGTGTGGTTTGTGCCAGCGAATCTCCAGCCAGGCATGGTAGTGTGTGATAATGGCCGAAATCTGGTGGCAGCTCTGGGCCTCGGCAACCTCACTCACATCCCATGTCTGGCACATGTGCTCAATTTGGTCGTGCAGAGCTTTTTGAGGGACTATCCGGATCTTGATGCACTGCTGCACAAGGTCCGCCTAGAGTGTGCTCACTTGCGGCGTTCCAGCACGGCAAAAGCGCGCATTGCGGCTCTGCAGCGCCGACACCGCCTGCCGGAACATCGCATCATATGTGACCTACCTACCAGGTGGAATTCCACGTTACATATGTTGGAGCGGTTGTGTGAGCAGCAGCAAGCTGTAATGGAGTACCAGCTGCTTCAGGCGCAAAAAAGTCGCAGTCAGCGCCGTACAGACTTCACAACCACAGAGTGGGCCACTATGAATGACGTCTGCCAGGTTTTGCGTCCCTTTGATTATTCCACGCGGATGGCGAGTGCAGATGATGCACTAGTCAGCATGACTGTCCCCCTTATCTGCCTGCTTGAAAAATCACTGCAAGCGCTAAGGGATGATGTTGTGGAAGAGGTGGAGGATGAGGATTCACCATTTCCATCATCTTCTGGACAGTCAGCGCCACGTGGTTCCTCACAAACGCGTAGGCAGGGGACAGTTTGTGAGGAGGATGAGGAGGAGTCAATGGAGGAGGAAGACGTCCGTCCAGAGGAGGGAGTTACCGAATTGTCCAGTACTCAGTGTGTACAGCGAGGGTGGGGTGATGACGAGCAGGCAGAGATCACGCCTCCAGCAGGGGACAGCGTTTCTTGGGCAGTTGGCAGTCTGCAGCACATGGTGGATTACATGCTGCAGTGCCTGAGAAACGACCGCCGCATCGCCCACATTCTCAACATGTCTGATTATTGGGTGTTCACCCTCCTCGATCCTCGCTACCGGGACAACGTAGAAAGCCTCATCACACCGTTGAACCGGGAGCGAAAAATGCGGGAGTACCAAGACACACTGGTCAATTCCATCATCTTCTCCATTCCAACTGAGAGAAGTGCTGCTAGTGCATTCCAAAGCAGCTCAGTGCGTCCAGGCCGTGGTGGAGGCTCTGCACAAAGAGGGAGCAGAAGCAGTGCCTCTGCCCAAGGCAAGACCAGTATGGCCGAACTGTGGCACAGTTTTCTGTGCCCGCCACAAAAGTCTACACCATCACAGACGGCTCCAGTCAGCAGGAGGCAACGGTTCCGTCAGATGGTGACAGACTACATGTCTTGCCCTCTTGCTGTACTCCCAGACGGCTCTTCCCCTTTCAAGTTTTGGGTCTCAAAGCTGGATACATGGCCAGAGCTAAGCCAGTATGCATTGGAGGTGCTGTCTTGCCCTGCGGCCAGTGTATTATCGGAACGTGTCTTTAGTGCTGCAGGTGGTGTACTAACTGACCGTCGCATGCGACTATCCTCCGATAACGTTGACCGGCTTACTTTCCTGAAAATGAACAAGGCCTGGATCTCGCCGGAATTTGCCACTCCTCCTCCTGATTGAATAATTAGGTCACTGTATACGTTATCCAGGTCTCCTGTTGTGTTCATCTTTCTACCACCTGAACTTAAATTCCTGGGCTCCAACACCGCCAGTTGAGGCTCAGACGTGCCGTCTGCACAGTCAAAACATACGACCCAGTGTTATTGGGTTTCAGTAACGTCAGCTGATCCCCAGCTGTGTAGCCGGCAATGTGTCATGCGACCGCCACGCTGACACAACAACTGAAATGTAAGGGAATCTGTCCCCCCCCCCCAAGGCGTTTGTTACTGAAAGAGCCACCTTGTGCAGCAGTAATGCTGCACAAGGAAAAGGTAGATATTTTTGTTTAGCTCCTTGCACACGCAGAACTTAACACTTATAAAATGTGTCCACTGATACCGTAAAACCGTCCCGGAGGTGGGACTTTCCTTCGTAATGTGATGCAGCCCAGCCGTCATTCCTACCCCCACGGCGCCGCGCACCGGCTCCTCAGCGTTGTTTTATTCCGTCCCGGAGCCTGCGCTGTTATGTTATCCCATGGCCAGGCACACTTAGCGCTGCCCGTCTTCTGGCATCATTTGGTGTCAGGATGGCTGCGCCTGTGCGGCCGCGCTGGCAGAGAGCCCGCCTCGCAGTGTCTTCTGATTTAATCCCACTGGGGGCCTGGGATCCATGGACATGCGCAGTGCATATCTGAACCTCCACCTCTCACTCATTTCCCTATGGCTTCTTCAGACTGTTCGGTGTCAGCTGGTCCCTAACAGCATGCCACGGCCGTGACACCGCACAGTCTTAAGAAGCCGTAGGGAGGGGAGTGAGAGGCGAGGATATGCACTGCGCATGTCCATGGATCCCAGGCCCCCAGTGGGATTAAATCAGAAGACACTGCGAGGCGGGCTCTCTGCCAGCGCGGCCGCACAGGCGCAGCCATCCAGACACCAAATGATGCCAGAAGACGGGCAGCGCTAAGTGTGCCTGGCCACGGGATAACATAACAGCGCAGGCTCCGGGACGGAATAAAACAACGCTGAGGAGCCGGTGCGCGGCGCCGGGGGGGTAGGAATGACGGCTGGGCTGCGTCACATTACGAAGGAAAGTCCCACCTCCGGGACGGTTTTACGGTTGCAGGGGACACATTTTATAAGTGTTTAGTTCTGTGTTTGCAAGGAGCATGATGAAAAGAGCCACCTTTTCCTTTTGCATCTTTTGTGCTGCACAAGCTGGCTCTTTCAGCTACAAACGCCTTGGGGGGGGTTAAAGGTTCCCTTTCGACTTTCTCAGGCTTCGGCCTACATTGTGTTCCTCTGCTTTTCCACCTGTCCCTGGGCTCCAACACCGCCAGTTGCCGTCCAGAAGTGCTGTACGCACAGTCAACAGTCGCTCCTCTGTTATTGGGGTTCAGTAACGTCAGCTGTTCCCCTGCTGTGTGTGTGGCAATCCCTCCTACCTCCTCCACCTCCTCCTCCTCCACCTGTCCCTGGGCTCCAACACCGCCAGTTGCCGTCCAGAAGTGCTGTACGCACAGTCAACAGTCGCTCCTCTGTTATTGGGGTTCAGTAACGTCAGCTGTTCCCCTGCTGTGTGTGTGGCAATCCCTCCTACCTCCTCCACCTCCTCCTCCTCCACCTGTCCCTGGGCTCCAACACCGCCAGTTGCCGTCCAGAAGTGCTGTACGCACAGTCAACAGTCGCTCCTCTGTTATTGGGGTTCAGTAACGTCAGCTGTTCCCCTGCTGTGTGTGTGGCAATCCCTCCTACCTCCTCCAACCTCCTCCTCCTCCACCTGTCCCTGGGCTCCAACACCGCCAGTTGCCGTCCAGAAGTGCTGTACGCACAGTCAACAGTCCCTCCACTGTTATTGGGGTTCAGTAACGTCAGCTGTTCCCCTGCTGTGTGTGTGGCAATCCCTCCTACCTCCTCCAACCTCCTCCTCCTCCACCACCTCCCTGGGCTCCAACACCGCCAGTTGCCGTCCAGAAGTGCTGTACGCACAGTCAACAGTCGCTCCTCTGTTATTGGGGTTCAGTAACGTCAGCTGTTCCCCTGCTGTGTGTGTGGCAATCCCTCCTACCTCCTCCAACCTCCTCCTCCTCCACCTGTCCCTGGGCTCCAACACCGCCAGTTGCCGTCCAGAAGTGCTGTACGCACAGTCAACAGTCCCTCCACTGTTATTGGGGTTCAGTAACGTCAGCTGTTCCCCTGCTGTGTGTGTGGCAATCCCTCCTACCTCCTCCAACCTCCTCCTCCTCCACCACCTCCCTGGGCTCCAACACCGCCAGTTGCCGTCCAGAAGTGCTGTACGCACAGTCAACAGTCGCTCCTCTGTTATTGGGGTTCAGTAACGTCAGCTGTTCCCCTGCTGTGTGTGTGGCAATCCCTCCTACCTCCTCCAACCTCCTCCTCCTCCACCTGTCCCTGGGCTCCAACACCGCCAGTTGCCGTCCAGAAGTGCTGTACGCACAGTCAACAGTCCCTCCACTGTTATTGGGGTTCAGTAACGTCAGCTGTTCCCCTGCTGTGTGTGTGGCAATCCCTCCTACCTCCTCCTCCTCCACCACCTCCCTGGGCTCCAACACCGCCAGTTGCCGTCCAGAAGTGCTGTACGCACAGTCAACAGTCCCTCCTCTGTTATTGGGGTTCAGTAACGTCAGCTGTTCCCCTGCTGTGTGTGTGGCAATCCCTCCTACCTCCTCCAACCTCCTCCTCCTCCACCTGTCCCTGGGCTCCAACACCGCCAGTTGCCGTCCAGAAGTGCTGTACGCACAGAGCCAAACACCTCGCCAATGTGTTAGTGGGGTTCAGCACCGCCAGCTGTTCCCCTGCTGTGTATACGGCAACGTGTACTGCGACCGCCACGCAGGCACAACAAGTTAAATTTAAGGGAACCTGTCCCCCCCCCCCATGCGTTTGTTACTGAAGGAGCCACCTTGTGCAGCAGTAATGATGCAAAGGGAAAAAGTGCCTCTTTTCGTGGTGCTCCTTGCAGATGCTGAACCTAACACTTATGAAATGTGTCCCCTCACAGCGTTCAACCGTCCGGTAGGTGGAACTTTCCTTTGTCATGTGACGCAGCACAGCCGTCATTTTTACCCCCTTGTCGCCGTGTGCCGCCTCCTCAGCGTTGTTTGAATCTGTCCCGGAGCCTGCGCTGTTAGGTTACCCCTTGGCCATGCACACATTTTGCGCTGCCCGTCTTCTGACATCATTTGCTGTCAGGCTGGCTGCGCCTGTGCGGGTGCGCTGTCCGAGATTCAGCCTCGCGGTGTCGTCTAATGTAATCCCACCGCGGGCCTGGGATCCGTGTCCATGCGCAGTGCATATCCTCGCCTCTCACTCCCCTCCCTACGGCTTCTAAAGACTGTTCGGTGTCAGCTGGTCCCTAATAGCATGCCACGGCCGTGACACCGCACAGTCTTAAGAAGCCGTAGGGAGGGGAGTGAGAGGCGAGGATATGCACTGCGCATGGACACGGATCCCAGGCCCGCGGTGGGATTACATTAGACGACACCGCGAGGCTGAATCTCGGACAGCGCACCCGCACAGGCGCAGCCAGCCTGACAGCAAATGATGTCAGAAGACGGGCAGCGTAAAATGTGTGCATGGCCAAGGGGTAACCTAACAGCGCAGGCTCCGGGACAGATTCAAACAACGCTGAGGAGGCGGCGCACGGCGACAAGGGGGTAAAAATGACGGCTGTGCTGCGTCACATGACAAAGGAAAGTTCCACCGACCGGACGGTTGAACGCTGTGAGGGGACACATTTCATAAGTGTTAGGTTCAGCATCTGCAAGGACCATAATTAAAAGAGCTAAGTTTACCTTTTCCAGCATTAGTGCTGTACACGATGGCTCTTCCAGCTACAAACGCCTGGGGGGGGGGTTAAAGGTTTCCTTTCAACTTGCTCCAGTGCAGGCTTCGGCCTACACTCCGCTCCCCCTGCTCCTCCTGCTGACCCTGGGCTCTAACACCGCCAGTTGGGGCCCAGATGTGCTAGCTGCACAGAGAAAAACACCTCGCCAATGTGTCAGTGGGGTCCAGCACCGCCAGCTGTTCCCCTGCTGTGCAGCCGGCAACGTGTCCTGCAAAAGCCACGCAGACACAACAGACCCAAAGCTGCCGCCAGTGCAGGCTTCGGCCTACACTCCCCTCCCCCTGCTCCTGCTCCTCCTCCTCCTGCTGACCCTGGGCTCTAACAAACCGCCAGTTGGGGCCCAGATGTGCTAGCTGCACAGAGAAAAACACCAGCCAATGTGTCAGTGGGGTCCAGCACCGCCAGCTGTTCCCCTGCTGTGCAGCCGGCAACGTGTCCTGCAAAAGCCACGCAGACACAAGAACTGAAATTGAAGGGAACCTGTCCCCCCTCCCCCAGGCGTTTTTACGTTATCCAGCCACCTTGTACAGCGGTAATGCTGCATGTGTGCAAGGTGGCTCAGAAACGTATTCTCCTCGCACATGTGGAACTGAAAACACGTCTGCAATGTGTCCTCTGTGTGACCATTTAACCGTCCCGGTGGTGTGACTTTCCTTTGTAATGACACGCTGCAACCCCCTTGGTAGCGCTGCCCGTCTTCTGGCATCATTGTTTGGCTGCCTGCGCCTCTGCGGCCGCCCTGACCCACACAACGCCCCTCGGTGTCTTATTTCTTGGGACTGCGAGGGTGTGTTTGATGGGCAGGAGCAGTGCATCAGTTCGCCTGTCCCTCATCTCCTTCCGCCTTCTTCAGACTGTGCGGCTTCATGGCCGTGGCATGCGATAAGGGATCAGCTGACGCCACATAGTCTGAAGCAGGTGTAAGAACCCAAGCGAGAGGCGAACATATGTACTGCGCCAGGCCATGAATCCCAGCCCCGCAGTGTTTTAACTATGTCAATACACTGCGGGGCTGTGATTCATGGGCATCGCGAACCGCACCGGCCAACATTAAATGAGGTCAGAAGATGGGCAGCGCTAACAGCGCTAGGCCAGGGGATAACACGACAGCGCAGACTCCTGTACAGCAAATAACAACGCTCAGGAGGCTGCACCCAGCACCAAGGTGGGATTCTTGACATCTGTGCTGCGTCTCATTACAAAGGGAACTCGCGCCTCCAACACAGTTTGACTGTATAAAGGGCTAAATGTTATACGTGTTTCATTCAGCGTGTGCAAGGAGAAAAATTAAAAGAGCAACCTTTGACTTGTGCAGCACTACTGCTGCATAAGCTGTGGCTCTTCTACTTTCTAACCCCTGAGGGGGGGTTAAAGGTTACCTTTGAAATTGGTTCAAGTAGGCTTCGGCCTACACTCTGCTCCCCCTGCAGAGCCCGGGCTACAACACCGCTCGTTGCTGTCCGGAAGTGCTGGCTGCACAGAGCCAAACACCTTGCCAATGTGTCAGTGGGGTCCAGCACCGCCAGCTCTTCCCCTGCTGTGTAGCCGGCAACGTGTCCTGCAAAAGCCACGCAGACACAACAGACCCAAAGCTGCCGCCAGTGCAGGCTTCGGCCTACACTCCCCTCCCCCTGCTCCTGCTCCTCCTCCTCCTGCTGACCCTGGGCTCTAACAAACCGCCAGTTGGGGCCCAGATGTGCTAGCTGCACAGAGAAAAACACCAGCCAATGTGTCAGTGGGGTCCAGCACCGCCAGCTGTTCCCCTGCTGTGCAGCCGGCAACGTGTCCTGCAAAAGCCACGCAGACACAAGAACTGAAATTGAAGGGAACCTGTCCCCCCTCCCCCAGGCGTTTTTACGTTATCCAGCCACCTTGTACAGCGGTAATGCTGCATGTGTGCAAGGTGGCTCAGAAACGTATTCTCCTCGCACATGTGGAACTGAAAACACGTCTGCAATGTGTCCTCTGTGTGACCATTTAACCGTCCCGGTGGTGTGACTTTCCTTTGTAATGACACGCTGCAACCCCCTTGGTAGCGCTGCCCGTCTTCTGGCATCATTGTTTGGCTGCCTGCGCCTCTGCGGCCGCCCTGACCCACACAACGCCCCTCGGTGTCTTATTTCTTGGGACTGCGAGGGTGTGTTTGATGGGCAGGAGCAGTGCATCAGTTCGCCTGTCCCTCATCTCCTTCCGCCTTCTTCAGACTGTGCGGCTTCATGGCCGTGGCATGCGATAAGGGATCAGCTGACGCCACATAGTCTGAAGCAGGTGTAAGAACCCAAGCGAGAGGCGAACATATGTACTGCGCCAGGCCATGAATCCCAGCCCCGCAGTGTTTTAACTATGTCAATACACTGCGGGGCTGTGATTCATGGGCATCGCGAACCGCACCGGCCAACATTAAATGAGGTCAGAAGATGGGCAGCGCTAACAGCGCTAGGCCAGGGGATAACACGACAGCGCAGACTCCTGTACAGCAAATAACAACGCTCAGGAGGCTGCACCCAGCACCAAGGTGGGATTCTTGACATCTGTGCTGCGTCTCATTACAAAGGGAACTCGCGCCTCCAACACAGTTTGACTGTATAAAGGGCTAAATGTTATACGTGTTTCATTCAGCGTGTGCAAGGAGAAAAATTAAAAGAGCAACCTTTGACTTGTGCAGCACTACTGCTGCATAAGCTGTGGCTCTTCTACTTTCTAACCCCTGAGGGGGGGTTAAAGGTTACCTTTGAAATTGGTTCAAGTAGGCTTCGGCCTACACTCTGCTCCCCCTGCAGAGCCCGGGCTACAACACCGCTCGTTGCTGTCCGGAAGTGCTGGCTGCACAGAGCCAAACACCTCGCCAATGTGTCAGTGGGGTCCAGCACCGCCAGCTGTTCCCCTGCTGTGTAGCCGGCAACGTGTCCTGCAAAAGCCACGCAGACACAACAGACCCAAAGCTGCCGCCAGTGCAGGCTTCGGCCTACACTCCCCTCCCCCTGCTCCTGCTCCTCCTCCTCCTGCTGACCCTGGGCTCTAACAAACCGCCAGTTGGGGCCCAGATGTGCTAGCTGCACAGAGAAAAACACCAGCCAATGTGTCAGTGGGGTCCAGCACCGCCAGCTGTTCCCCTGCTGTGCAGCCGGCAACGTGTCCTGCAAAAGCCACGCAGACACTTGCTCTTGTACCTTCTGCTCCCCATCCTGGTTCCAGTACCGTCAGCTGGTTCCGGGCAGAGCCTTTGGCTTAGGTGCCTCCCTTTGGTATCCGAGTTCCACCAACGTCAGGTGGTCCTTGGTAGTGCTTTCAGGCACGGGTACCTCCTGCTTAGTAACCGGGTTCCAGTAACGTCAGCTGGTCCTCGGTAGTTCCATTGGCTCTTGGACCTTCGGCTACCCATCCGGGTTCCAGCACCGTCAGCTGGTTCTCGGCAGTGTCTTTTGCTCTTGTACCTTCTGCTCCCCATCCTGGTTCCAGTACCGTCAGCTGGTTCCGGGCAGAGCCTTTGGCTTAGGTGCCTCCCTCTGGGTATCCGAGTTCCACCAACGTCAGGTGGTCCTTGGTAGTGCTTTCAGCACAGGTACCTCCTGCTTAGTAACCGGGTTCCAGTAACGTCAGCTGGTCCTCGGTAGTTCCATTGGCTCTTGGACCTTCGGGTAGCCATCCGAGTTCCAGTTCCATCAGCTGGTTCTCGGCATTTTCTCAGCCTTCTTGTACCTTCTGCTACATTTCCAAGTTCAAGAGACTAAACACGATGACCCGGAAGACCACCCCTAAGATGACGACGACACCAGAGACGACAACCACCGTGATGACGACGACCCTGGAGACGATGACCCCGAAGACCACCCCGATGACGACGACCCCGGAGACGACGACCCTGAAGACCACCCCGATGACGACGACCCCGGAGACGACGACCCTGGAGACGACGACGACCTGGAAGACCGAGAAGCAGAAGAACAAGAGGCTGCAGAACAAAGAGCAGAAGGACATTAAGCATAACACAAAATGTCAGAGCAAAAAATATTATGTAAATTATAAGCAGAAGAAGACTAAGCAGTGTATGGGGGTGAGTCCGTTCCTCCTCGTGGTGCCCCTGGATAAAGCCTGATGCTGCAGGCCAAACTGAACGCGGACAAATGTAACTGTTTTGTGACAGGCAGAACGGAAGGTGTAATCTTCAAACTTTTATAGATAACAACTACGGGAATGCCTGTCACAAATAAGAATATGATGAAGAAGTTGAATATGATGAAGATAATAGTAAAATAAAAAGAATATGAACAATGTAACCCAAAAAATAATAGGTAGAAGATGAAGAAGAAGATGAATAAGGTGAAGAAGTTGATGTCAAAGAAGCTGATGATGAGGATAATTAAGAAGAAAGCGTGGGAGAAGTAAAAAAGAAGGTGAAGGGCGTGGAAGTAGTGAAACATCAATATCTGACATAAAAAAAAAAAAAATAACATAGTCAAATTCTTTCTAACGCCGAACTTCATAAAAAAAAATAAAAAATCCTGCTATTCTATTACATTGGGCTAAACCTCTGTCCCTTTAATATCTCCGCCACGTCCCCCAATACATCCTACAATATTCTTAGTTGTTTTCCTTCATGTAGAATGAACCTACAAGTGTATAAAGGGTTTATTTTAATTCCGATATTTTCGTCCCATTGACTTGCATTGGGATCGGGTATCGGTATCGGATTGGATCCGATATTTTGACGGTAACGGCCGATACTTTCCGATACCGATACTTTCCGATATCGGAAAGTATCGCTCAACACTAGTGTAGAGTGTAGGGTGTAGAGTGTAGCGTGTAGCGTGTAGCGTGTAGGGTGTAGGGTGAAGCGTGTAGGGTGTAGCATGTAGCGTGTAGCGTGTAGCATGTAGAGTAGGGTGTAGGGTGTAGGGTGTAGAGTGTAGTGTGTAGAGTGTGGAGTGTAGCGTGTAGAGTGTAAAGTGTAGCGTGTAGGGTGTAGCGTGTAGTGTGTAGCGTGTAGCGCGTAGCGTGTAGAGTGTAGGGTATAGAGTGTAGCGTGTAGAGAGTAGGGAGCAGAGTGTAGAGTGTAGCATGTAGGGTGTAGGGTGTACAGTGTAGGGTGTAGGGTGTAGCGTGTAGCGTGTAGAGTGTAGGGAGTAGGGTGTAGGGTGTAGCGTGTAGGGTGTGGAGTGTAGAGTGTAGCGTGTAGGGTGTAGCGTGTAGCGTGTAGGGTGTAGCGTGTATCATGTACCGTGTAGCGTGTAGCATGTAGAGTAGGGTGTAGGGTGTAGAGTGTAGCGTGTAGCGTGTAGTGTGTAGCGTGTAGAGTGTAAAGTGTAGCGTGTAGTGTGTAGTGTGTAGCGTGTAGCGCGTAGCGTGTAGAGTGTAGGGTATAGAGTGTAGCGTGTAGAGAGTAGGGAGTAGAGTGTAGAGTGTAGCGTGTAGGGTGTAGAGTGTAGCGAGTAGCGTGTAGTGTGTAGGGTGTAGGGTGTAGAGTGTAGGGTGTAGCGTGTAGGGTGTAGAGTGTAGCGTGTAGGGTGTAGCGTGTAGCGTGCAGGGTGTAGAGTGTAGCGTATAGCGTGTAGGGTGTAGGGTGTAGAGTGTAGGGTGTAGCGTGTAGAGTGTAGCGTGTAGCGTGTAGGGTGTAGGGTGTACAGTGTAGGGTGTAGGGTGTAGCGTGTAGAGTTTAGTGTGTGGCGTGCAGGGCATAGGGTGTAGCGTGTAGGGTGTAGAGTGTAGGGTGTAGCATGTAGGGTGTAGGGTGTAGGGTGTAGCGTGTAGGGTGTAGAGTGTAGCATGTAGGGTGTACGGTGTAGAGTGTAGGGTATAAGCTGTAGCGTTTAGCGTGTAGAGTGTAGCGTGTAGCGTGTAGGGTGTAGCGTGTAGGGTGTAGAGTGTAGGGTGCAGCGTGTAGGGTGTATCGTGTAGCGTGTAGCGTGTAGGGTGTAGGGTGTAGAGTGTAGGGTGTAGCGTGTAGGGTGTAGCGTGTAGCGTGTAGCGTGTAGCGTGTAGGGTGTAGGGTGTAGAGTGTAGGATGTAGCGTGTAGGGTGTAGCGTGTATCGTGTAGCGTTTAGAGTGTAGCGTCTAGCGTGTAGCGTATAGTGTGTAGCGTGTAGCATGTAGATTGTAGCGTGTAGGGTGTAGGGTGTAGCGTGTAGCGTGTAGGGTGTAGGGTGTAGGGTGTAGCGTGTAGCGTGTAGCGTGTAGAGTGTAGCATGTAGGGTGTAGCAAGTAGCGTGTACCGTGTAGGGTGTAGCGTGTAGCGTGTAGCGTGTAGAGTGTAGCATGTAGGGTGTAGCAAGTAGCGTGTATTGTGTAGGGTGTAGAGTGTAGCGTGTAGCGTGTAGGGTGTCAATTTTTCCTCTGATGAAGACGCTTGAGTAGCGTCGATACGCGTGGGGTTCAGGGCTTCCTTTGTTTTTTTCCCGAGGGACAGGACTTGGGTAACTTATCTTTACAACTGCTATGGAATTACACCTATTTACTTCATGCATGGCCTGGCATTTTTCCAAGCCTTACGACAATGGATCCTGATTCTTTGTATTTCCACAAGGCGTCTGTATGCATACATTTATCCAAATAACTAGGATTTTGTAGTACTGCAGCATACCTATTTCCCTGATTACCTTTCTATAGGGGTCTGCTTTCATTTGCTTACCAACTGTGCGCACGCATGCTGTGTTGAACAAAATAGGATCCATGATGTATTTCTTCCAGATACTAGGCTGGAGTATATGTTTCCTGTCATAGTACTCAGGGGGTCACAGTTGGCAGTAAACAATAGGCTTCTTATATGTAGATTTGACTAAGACTGGTGTACCCGCATACCTAGCAATTTTTTCTCTCTGGTTATTTCTCCTGTCTCACATATGCTGTAAAGTATTAGCTTCCTTCATTCCCTCGGGTAAAATTACTTATGGCCTATTCAGCCATACTAGTGTTTTAAATGTTTTTAACCCCTTAATCCCGTATGACGTACTATCCCGTCAAGGTGACCTGGGACTTAATTCCGGGTGACGGGATAGTACGTCATACGCGATCGGCCGCGCTCACGGGGGGAGCGCGGCCGATCGCGGCCGGGTGTCGGCTG
This sequence comes from Ranitomeya variabilis, assembly GCF_051348905.1. Classification (NCBI taxonomy): domain Eukaryota; kingdom Metazoa; phylum Chordata; class Amphibia; order Anura; family Dendrobatidae; genus Ranitomeya; species Ranitomeya variabilis. The sequence continues at coordinate 233,835 of NW_027508142.1, forward strand.
CATATCGCAGCTGACATCCGGCACTATGTGCCAGGAGCGGTCACGGACCGCCCCCGGCACATTAACCCCCGGCACACCGCGATCAAACATGATCGCGGTGTACCGGCGGTACAGGGAAGCATCGCGCAGGGAGGGGGCTCCCTGCGGGCTTCCCTGAGACGATCGGTACAAGGTGATGTACTCACCTCGTACCGAACGTCTTCTCCCTGCAGGCCCCGGATCCAAAATGGCCGAGGGGCTGTATCCGGGTCCTGCAGGGAGCACTTCCGGGTCGGAGCAGGCTGCAGATGAAAGCTGCAGCCTGCTCCGATGAAAGTATGATCGCAGATCTGATAGAGTGCTGTGCACACTATCAGATCTGCGATCTGTGATGTCCCCCCCTGGGACAAAGTAAAAAAGTAAAAAAAAAAATTTCCACATGTGTAAAAAAAATAAAAAAAAATTCCTAAATAAATAATAATAATAAAAAAAATATTATTCCCATAAATACATTTCTTTATCTAAAAAAAACAAACAAAAACAATAAAAGTACACATATTTAGTATCGCCGCGTCCGTAACGACCCAACCTATAAAACTGGCCCACTAGTTAACCCCTTCAGTAAACACCGTAAGAAAAAAAAAAAAAAAACGAGGCAAAAAACAACGCTTTATTACCATACCGCCGGACAAAAAGTGGAATAACACGCGATCAAAAAGACGGATATAAATAACCCTGTTACCGCTGAAAACGTCATCTTGTCCCGCAAAAAACGAGCCGCCATACAGCATCATCAGCAAAAAAATAAAAAAGTTATAGTCCTCAGAATAAAGCGATGCCAAAATAATTATTTTTTCTATAAAATAGTTTTTATCGTATAAAAGCGTCAAAACATAAAAAAATGATATAAATGAGGTATCGCTGTAATCGTACTGACCCGACGAATAAAACTGCTTTATCAATTTTACCAAGCGCAGAACGGTATAAACGCCTCCCCCAAAAGAAATTCATGAATAGCTGGTTTTTGGTTATTCTGCCTCACAAAAATCGGAATAAAAAGTGATAAAAAATGGTCACGTGTCCGAAAATGTTACCAATAAAAACGTCAACTCGTCCCGCAAAAAACAAGACCTCACATGACTCTGTGGACCAAAATGTGGAAAAATTATAGGTCTCAAAATGTGGAGACGCAAAAACTTTTTTGCTATAAAAAGCGTCTTTTAGTCTGGTTTCACACTTGCGTTTTTATCTGCATGCGTTTTTTAAAAAAACCGCATGTGTGAAAAAATGCATGTAAACGCGGTAAAACGCATGCGTTTTTATAGAAAAACACAAGAAAACAAGAAAAAAACAAAAAACCCTAACCCTACCCCTAACCCTACCCCTAACCTGAAATACGTGGCACTGAAATACGTGGCACTGAAATATACATTTATATACGTATATAAGTGCCACGATATTTCAGTGGCCACGTATATAAGTGCCACGTATTTAAGTGCCACGTATTTAAGTGCCACGTATTTAAGTGCCACGTATTTAAGTGCCACGTATTTACGTGCCACGTATTTATGTGCCACGTATTTACGTGCCACGTATTTACGTGCCACGTATTTTTCAGTGCCTGAAATACGTGGCACTGAAATATCGTGGCACTGGAATATCGTGGCACTGAAATATCGTGGCACTGAAATACGTGGCACTTAAATACGTGGCACTTAAATACGTGGCACTTATATATGTGGCACTTATATATGTGGCACTTATATACGTGGCACTTATATACGTGGCACTTATGACTGTCAGAAAATGTTCAGTAAACGGTTAGGGGTAGGGTTTCAGGTAGAATTGGGGAGTTTCCACTGTTCAGGCACATCAGGGGCTCTCCAAACGCGACATGGCGTCCAATCTCAATTCCAGCCAATTCTGCGTTGAAAAAGTAAAACAGTCTTCCTTCCCTTCCGAGCTCTCCCGTGCGTCCAAAAAGGGGTTTACCCCAACATATGGGGTATCAGCGTACTAGGGACAAATTGAACAACAACTTCTGGGGTCCAAGTTCTCTTGTTATCCTTGGGAAAATAAAAATTTGGGGGGCTAAAAATCATTTTTGTGGGAAAAAAAATATGTTTTATTTTCACGGCTCTGCGTTGTAAACTGTAGTGAAACACTTGGGGGTTCAAAGTTCTCACAACACATCTAGATAAGTTCCTTGGGAGGTCTAGTTTCCAATATGGGGTCACTTGTGGGGGGTTTGTACTATTTGGGTACATCAGGGGCTCTGCAAATGCAACGTGACGCCTGCAGACCAATCCATTTAAGTCTGCAGTCCAAATGGCGCTCCTTCCCTTCCGAGCTCTGTCATGCGCCCAAACAGTGGTTCCCCCCCACATAGGGGGTATCAGCGTACTCAGGACAAATTGGACAACAACTTTTAGGGTCCAATTTATCCTGATACCCTTGTGAAAATACAAAACTGGGGGCTAAAAAATAATTTTTGTGAAAAAAAAAATAATTTTTATTTTCACGGCTCTGCGTTATAAACTGTAGTGAAACACTTGGGGGTTCAAAGCTCTCAAAACACATCTAGATAAGTTCCTTAGGGGGTCTACTTTCCAAAATGGTGTCAATTGTGGGGTTTTTTAATGTTTAGGCACATCAGGGGCTCTCCAAATGCAACATGGCATCCCATCTTAATTCCAGTCAATTTTGCATTGAAAAGTCAAATAGCGCTCCTTCCCTTCCGAGCTCTGCTATGCACCCAAACAGTGGTTTACCCCCACATATGGGGTATCGTCGTACTCAGGACAAATTGCACAACAACTTTTGTGGTCTAATTTCTTCTCTTACCCTTGGGGAAATAAAAAAATGGGGGTGAAAAGATCATTTTTGTGAAAAAATATGATTTTTTATTTTTACGGCTCTGCATTATAAACTTCTGTGAAGCACTTGTTGGGTCAAAGTGCTCAACACACATCTAGATAAGTTCCTTAAGGGGTCTACTTTCCAAAATGGTGTCACTCGTGGGGGGTTTCAATGTTTAGGCACATTAGGGGCTCTCCAAACGCAACATGGCGTCCCATCTCAATTCCAGTCAATTTTGCATTGAAAAGTCAAATGGCGCTCCTTCCCTTCTGAGCTCTGCCCTGCGCCCAAACAATGGTTTACACCCACATATGGGGTATCAGCGTACTCAGGACAAATTGCACAACAATTTTTGGGGTCCAATTTCTTCTCTCACCCTTGGGAAAATAAAAAATTGGGGGTGAAAAGATAATTTTTGTGAAAAAATATGATTTTTTATTTTTACGGCTCTGCATTATAAACTTCTGTAAAGCACTTGTTGGGTCAAAGTGCTCACCACACATCTAGATAAGTTCCTTAGGGGGTCTACTTTCCAAAATGGTGTCACTTGTTAGGGGTTTCAATGTTTAGGCATATCAGGGGCTCTCCAAATGCAACATGGCGTCCCATCTCAATTCCAGTCAATTTTGCATTGAAAAGTCAAATGGCGCTCCTTTGCTTCCAAGCTCTGCCATGCGCCCAAACTGTGGTTTACCCCCACATATGGGGTATCAGCGTACTCAGGACAAATTGTACAACAACTTTTGGGGTCTATTTTCTCCTGTTACCCTTGGTAAAATAAAACAAATTGGAGCTGAAATAAATTTTGTGTGAAAAAAAGTTAAATGTTCATTTTTATTTAAACATTCCAAAAATTCCTGTGAAACACCTGAAGGGTTAATAAACTTCTTGAAAGTGGTTTTGAGTACCTTGAGGGGTGCAGTTTTTAGAATGGTGTCACACTTGGGTATTTTCTATCATATAGACCCGTCAAAATGACTTCAAATGAGATGTGGTCCCTAAAAAAAAATGGTGTTGTAAAAATGAGAAATTGCTGGTCAACTTTTAACCCTTATAACTCCGTCACAAAAAAAAATTTTGGTTCCAAAATTGTGCTGATGTAAAGTAGACATGTGGGAAATGTTATTTATTAAGCATTTTGTGTGACATATGTCTGTGATTTAAGGGCATAAAAATTCAAAGTTGGAAAATTGCGAAATTTTCAAAATTTTCGCCAAATATTCGTTTTTTTCACAAATAAACACAAGTTATATCGAAGAAATTTTACCACTAACATAAAGTACAATATGTCACAAGAAAACAATGTCAGAATCGCCAAGATCCGTTGAAGCGTTCCAGAGTTATAACCTCATAAAGGGACAGTGGTCAGAATTGTAAAAATTGGCCCGGTCATTAACGTGCAAACCACCCTCGGGGCTTAAGGGGTTAAATGTATGTTTTGCCTGGTTCTGTTTGTGGATTACTATTTTTGTACAATAAAATTGACTATTTAACGTGGATCCCATTGGTTTGCATATCCTTTTCTTTTTGTGTTTAGTGTGTAGCTTAACCCTACACGCTACACGCTACACGCTACACTCTACACCCTACACGCTACACCCTACACTCTACACCGTACACTCTACACGCTACACTCTACACCCTACACCCTAAACGCTACACGCTACACTCTACACCCTACACGCTACACTCTACACTCTACACGCTACACGCTACACTCTACACCCTACACTCTACACGCTACACGCTACACGCTACACCCTACACTCTACACGCTACACGCTACACTCTACACGCTACACGCTACATGCTACACTCTACACTCTACACCCTACACCCTACACGCTACACGCTATACTCTACACCCTACACTCTACACGCTACACGCTACACTCTACACTCTACACGCTACACGCTACACTCTACACCCTACACGCAACACGCTACACTCTATACCCTACACGCTACACTCTGCACGCTACACGCTACACCCTACACGCTATACTCTGCACGCTACACGCTACACTCTACACCATACACGCTACACCCTACACTCTACACCCTACACCCTACACGCTATACCCGACACCCTACACCCTACATGCTTCACCCTAAACGCTACACTCTACACTCTACACCCTACACCCTACACGCTACATGCTACACCCTACACGCTACACTCTACACCCTACACTCTACACGCTACACACTACACGCTACACGCTACACCCTACACGCTACACGCTACACCCTACACGCTACACGTTACACTCTACACCCTACACCCTACACGCTACACGCTACACCCTACACGCTACACGTTACACTCTACACCCTACACGCTACACTCTACACCCTGCACCCTACACGCTACAATCTACACCCTACACCCTACACGCTACACGCTACACTCTACACCCTACACCCTACACGCTACGCGCTACACTCTACACCCTACACGCTACACTCTAAACTCTACATGCTACACGCTACACTCTACACTCTACACGCTACACGCTACACCCTACACCCTACACGCTACACGCTACACTCTACAACCTACACGCTACACGCTACACTCCACACGCAACACGCTACACTCTACACCCTCTCTCTCTCTCTGGTTATTTCTCCTGTCTCACATATGCTGTAAAGTATTAGCTTCCTTCATTCCCTCGGGTAAAATTACTTATGGCCTATTCAGCCATACTTGTGTTTTAATTGTTTTTAAATGCATGTTTTGCCTGGTTCTGTTTGTGGATTACTGTTTTTGTACAATAAAATTGACTATTTAACGTGGATCCCATTGGTTTGCATATCCTTTTCTTTTTGTGTTTAGTGTGTAGCGTGTAGCTTAACCCTACACGCTACACGCTTTACCCTACACTCTACACCGTACACTCTACACGCTACACGCTACACTCTACACCCTACACCCTACACGCTACATGCTACACTCTACACCCTACACCCTACACGCTACACCCTACACTCTACACCGTACACTCTACACGCTACACGCTACACCCTACACCCTACACGCTACACTCTACACCCTACACGCTACACTCTACACTCTACACGCTACACGCTACACTCTACACCCTACACTCTACACGCTACACGCTACACGCTACACCCTACACTCTACACGCTACACGCTACACTCTACACGCTACACGCTACATGCTACACTCTACACTCTACACACTACACCCTACACGCTACACTCTACACGCTACACGCTACACTCTACACTCTACACGCTACACGCTACACTCTACACCCTACACGCAACACGCTACACTCTATACCCTACACGCTACACTCTGCACGCTACACGCTACACCCTACACGCTATACTCTGCACGCTACACGCTACACTCTACACCATACACGCTACACCCTACACTCTACACCCTACACCCTACACGCTATACCCGACACCCTACACCCTACATGCTTCACCCTACACGCTACACTCTACACTCTACACCCTACACCCTACACGCTACATGCTACACCCTACACGCTACACTCTACACCCTACACGCTACACGTTACACTCTACACCCTACACCCTACACGCTACACGCTACACCCTACACGCGACACGTTACACTCTACACCCTACACGCTACACTCTACACCCTGCACCCTACACGCTACAATCTACACCCTACACCCTACACGCTACACGCTACACGCTACACTCTACACCCTACACGCTACACCCTACACTCTACACCGTACACTCTACACGCTACACGCTACACTCTACACCCTACACCCTACACGCTACGCGCTACACTCTACACCCTACACGCTACACTCTACACTCTACATGCTACACGCTACACGCTACACTACACTCTACACGCTACACGCTACACCCTACACCCTACACGCTACACGCTACACTCTACAACCTACACGCTACACGCTACACTCTACACGCAACACGCTACACTCTACACCCTACACTCTACACGCTACACGCTACACTCTACACCCTACACTCTACACGCTACACGCTACACTGTACACCCTACATGCAACACACTACACTCTACACCCTACACGCTACACTCTACACGCTACACGCTACATGCTACACTCTACACTCTACACCATACACCCTACACGCTACACACTATACTCTACACCCTACACTCTACACGCTACACGCTACACGCTACACTCTACACGCTACACTCTACACCCTACACGCAACACGCTACACTCTACACCCTACACCCTACACGCTACACACTACACGCTACACGCTACACCCTACACGCTACACGTTACACTCTACACCCTACACCCTACACACTACACCCTACACGCTACACGTTACACTCTACACCCTACACGCTACACTCTACACCCTGCTCCCTACACGCTACACGCTACACCCTACACGCTACACGTTACACTCTACACCCTACACTCTACACCCTACACTCTACACGCTACACTCTACACCCTACACTCTGCACTCTACACCCTACACCCAACACGCTACACTCTACACCCTACACGCTACACTCTACACCCTGCTCCCTACACGCTACACGCTACACCCTACACACTACACGTTACACTCTACACCCTACACTCTACACCCTTACACTCTACACGCTACACTCTACACCCTACACTCTGCACTCTACACCCTACACCCTACACGCTACACTCTACACCCTACACCCTACACGCTACACACTACACGCTACACGCTACACCCTACACGCTACATGCTACACCCTACACGCTACACGTTACACTCTACACCCTGCACCCTACACGCTACACCCTACACGCTACACGCTACACGCTACACCCTACACACTACACGTTACACTCTACACCCTACACTCTACACCCTACACTCTACACGCTACACTCTACACCCTACACTCTGCACTCTACACCATACACCCTACACACTACACGCTACACTCTACACCCTACACGCTACACGCTACACCCTACACCCTACACGCTACAATCTACACGCTACACCCTATATGCTAGACGCTACACTCTACACGCTACACGATACACGCTACACCCTACACGCTACACCCTACACTCTACACCCTACACCCTACACGCTACACGCTACACCCTACACGCTACACCCTACACTCTACACCCTACACCCTACACGCTACACGCTACACCCTACACGCTACACGTTACACTCTACACCCTACACTCTACACCCTACACCCTACTCTCTACACGCTATATTCTACACCCTACACGCTACACTCTACACGCTACACGCTACACGCTACACTCTACACCCTAGACGCTACACTCTATACCCTACACTCTACACGCTACACCCTACACCCTACACTCTACATGCTACACTCTACACCCTACACGCAACACGCTACACTCTACACCCTACACCCTACACGCTACACACTACACGCTACACGCTACACCCTACACGCTACACGTTACACTCTACACCCTACACCCTACACACTACACCCTACACGCTACACGTTACACTCTACACCCTACACGCTACACTCTACACCCTGCTCCCTACACGCTACACGCTACACCCTACACGCTACACGTTACACTCTACACCCTACACTCTACACCCTACACTCTACACGCTACACTCTACACCCTACACTCTGCACTCTACACCCTACACCCAACACGCTACACTCTACACCCTACACGCTACACTCTACACCCTGCTCCCTACACGCTACACGCTACACCCTACACACTACACGTTACACTCTACACCCTACACTCTACACCCTTACACTCTACACGCTACACTCTACACCCTACACTCTGCACTCTACACCCTACACCCTACACGCTACACTCTACACCCTACACCCTACACGCTACACACTACACGCTACACGCTACACCCTACACGCTACATGCTACACCCTACACGCTACACGTTACACTCTACACCCTGCACCCTACACGCTACACCCTACACGCTACACGCTACACGCTACACCCTACACACTACACGTTACACTCTACACCCTACACTCTACACCCTACACTCTACACGCTACACTCTACACCCTACACTCTGCACTCTACACCATACACCCTACACACTACACGCTACACTCTACACCCTACACGCTACACGCTACACCCTACACCCTACACGCTACAATCTACACGCTACACCCTATATGCTAGACGCTACACTCTACACGCTACACGATACACGCTACACCCTACACGCTACACCCTACACTCTACACCCTACACCCTACACGCTACACGCTACACCCTACACGCTACACCCTACACTCTACACCCTACACCCTACACGCTACACGCTACACCCTACACGCTACACGTTACACTCTACACCCTACACTCTACACCCTACACCCTACTCTCTACACGCTATATTCTACACCCTACACGCTACACTCTACACCCTACACGCTACACGCTACACTCTACACCCTAGACGCTACACTCTATACCCTACACTCTACACGCTACACCCTACACCCTACACTCTACATGCTACACCCTACACCCTACACTCTACATGCTACACGCTACACGCTACATGCTACACGCTACACCCTACACGCTACACGCTACACCCTACACCCTACACCCTACACGCTACACGCTACACTCTACACCCTACACGCTACACCCTACACCCTACACGCTACACTCTACACCCTACACGCTACACCCTACACTCTACACCCTACACGCTACACCCTACACTCTACACCCTACACGCTATACGCTACACTCTACACCCTGCACGCTACACGCTACACCCTACACGCTACACTCTACACCCTACACGCTACACCCTACACTCTACACCCTACACGCTACACGCTACACTCTACACCCTACACGCTACACCCTACACTCCACACCCTACACCCTACATGCTACACGCTACACCCTACACGCTACACATTACACTCTAAACCCTACACTCTACATCCTACACCCTACACTCTACACCCTACACGCTACACTCTACACTCTACACCCTACACCCTACATGCTACACGCTACACGCTACACCCTACAAGCTAAACGCTACAAACTACACGCTACATATTACACTCTACACCCTAGCGTGTAGCGTGTAGGGTGTAGAGTGTAGCGTGTAGCATGTAGCGTGTAGGGTGTATGGTGTAGAGTGTAGCATGTAGCGTGTAGGGTGTAGAGTGTAGCGTGTAGGGTGTAGAGTGTAGCATGTAGCGTGTAGGGTGTAGGGTGTAGAGTGTAGAGTGTAGCATGTAGCGTGTAGATTGTAGGGTGTACCGTGTAGGGTGTAGAGTGTAGCATGTAGGGTGTAGAGTGAAGGGTGTAGCGTGTAGAGTGTAGCGTGTAGCGTGTACGGTGTAGGGTGTAGAGTGTAGGGTGTAGCGTGTAGCGTGTAGCTTGTAGGGTGTAGAGTGTAGCGTGTAGCGTGTAGGCTGTAGCGTGTAGGGTGTAGCATGTATCGTGTAGGGTGTAGAGTGTAGCATGTAGCGTGTAGAGTGTAGGGTGTAGCGTGTAGCGTGTGTAGGGTGTAGGGTGTAGAGTGTAGCGTGTAGCGTGTAGGGTGTAGAGTGTAGGGTGTAGGGTGTAGAGTGTAGCGTGTAGGGTGTAGCGTGTAGGATTTAGGGTGTAGGGTGTAGAGTGTAGCGTGTTGCGTGTAGGGTGTAGAGTGTAGCGTGTAGGGTGTAGTGTGTAGAGTGTAGCGTGTAGCGTGTAGGGTGGAGAGTGTAGAGTGTAGGGTGTAGCGTGTAGGGTGTAGAGTGTAGCGTGTAGGGTGTAGAGTGTAGCGTGTAGCGTGCAGGGTGTAGAGTGTAGCGTATAGCGTGTAGGGTGTAGGATGTAGAGTGTAGCGTGTAGGGTGTAGAGTGTAGGGTGTAGAGTGTAGGGTGTAGCGTGTAGCGTGTAGCTTGTAGGGTGTAGAGTGTAGCGTGTAGCGTGTAGGCTGTAGCGTGTAGGGTGTAGCATGTATCGTGTAGGGTGTAGAGTGTAGCATGTAGCGTGTAGAGTGTAGGGTGTAGCGTGTAGCGTGTGTAGGGTGTAGGGTGTAGAGTGTAGCGTGTAGCGTGTAGGGTGTAGAGTGTAGGGTGTAGGGTGTAGAGTGTAGCGTGTAGGGTGTAGCGTGTAGGATTTAGGGTGTAGGGTGTAGAGTGTAGCGTGTTGCGTGTAGGGTGTAGAGTGTAGCGTGTAGGGTGTAGTGTGTAGAGTGTAGCGTGTAGCGTGTAGGGTGGAGAGTGTAGAGTGTAGGGTGTAGCGTGTAGGGTGTAGAGTGTAGCGTGTAGGGTGTAGAGTGTAGCGTGTAGCGTGCAGGGTGTAGAGTGTAGCGTATAGCGTGTAGGGTGTAGGATGTAGAGTGTAGCGTGTAGGGTGTAGAGTGTAGCGTGTAGAGTGTAGCATGTAGCGTGTAGGGTGTAGAGTGTAGAGTGTAGCGTGTAGGGTGAAGCATGTAGGGTGTAGGGTGTCGGGTATAGCGTGTAGGGTGTAGGGTGTAGAGTGTAGGGTGTAGCGTGTATGGTGTAGAGTGTAACGTGTAGCGTGTAGAGTGTAGCGTGTAGGGTGTAGGGTGTAGCGTGTAGCGTGCAGAGTGTAGCGTGTAGGGTGTAGAGTGTAGCGTGTTGCGTGTAGGGTGTAGAGTGTAGCGTGTAGCGTGTAGTGTAGAGTGTAGCGTGTAGCGTGTAGAGTGTAGCGGGTAGGGTGTAGAGTGTAGCGAGTAGCGTGTAGGGTGTAGGGTGTAGAGTGTAGGGTGTAGCGTGTAGGGTGTAGAGTGTAGCGTGTAGGGTGTAGGGTGTAGGGTGTAGGGTGTAGCGTGTAGCATGTAGCATGTAGCGTGTAGCGTGTAGCATGTAGAGTGTAGCGTGTAGGGTGTAGAGTGTAGCGTGTAGGGTGAAGCGTGTAGCGTGTAGCGTGCAGGGTGTAGAGTGTAGCGTATAGCGTGTAGGGTGTAGAGTGTAGGGTGTAGCATGTAGCGTGTAGAGTGCAGCGTGTAGGGTGTAGGGTGTACAGTGTAGGGTGTAGCGTGTAGCATGTAGGGTGTAGGTTGTAGCGTGTAGCGTGTACCGTGTAGCGTATAGAGTGCAGCGTGTAGGGTGTAGAGTGTAGCGTGTAGTGTGTAGCGTGAAGGGTGTAGGGTGTAGCGTGTAGGGTGTAGAGTGTAGCGTGTAGGGTGTAGAGTGTAACATGTAGCGTGTAGGGTGTAGGGCGTAGCGTGTAGCGTGTACCGTGTAGCGTGTAGAGTGTAGTGTGTAGGGTGTAGAGTGTAGCGTGTAGGGTGTAGAGTGTAGCGTGTAGCGTGTAGCGTGTAGAGTGTAGCGTGTAGGGTGTAGCGTGTAGAGTGTAGTGTGTGGCGTGCAGGGCGTAGGGTGTAGCGTGTAGGGTGTAGGGTGTAGAGTGTAGGGTGTAGCATGTAGGGTGTAGGGTGTAGGGTGTAGCGTGTAGGGTGTAGAGTGTAGCGTGTAGGGTGTACGGTGTAGAGTGTAGGGTATAAGCTGTAGCGTTTAGCGTGTAGAGTGTAGCGTGTAGCGTGTAGCGTGTAGCGTGTAGGGTGTAGAGTGTAGGGTGTAGGGTGTAGGGTGTAGCGTGTAGGGTGTAGCATGTAGCGTGTAGCGTGTAGCATGTAGAGTAGGGTGTAGGGTGTAGGGTGTAGAGTGTAGTGTGTAGAGTGTAGAGTGTAGCGTGTAGAGTGTAAAGTGTAGCGTGTAGGGTGTAGCGTGTAGTGTGTAGCGTGTAGCGCGTAGCGTGTAGAGTGTAGGGTATAGAGTGTAGCGTGTAGAGAGTAGGGAGCAGAGTGTAGAGTGTAGCGTGCAGGGTGTAGGGTGTACAGTGTAGGGTGTAGGGTGTAGCGTGTAGCGTGTAGAGTGTAGGGAGTAGGGTGTAGGGTGTAGCGTGTAGGGTGTAGAGTGTAGCGTGTAGCGTGTAGCGTGTAGGGTGTAGCGTGTAGCGTGTAGGGTGTAGCGTGTATCATGTACCGTGTAGCGTGTAGCATGTAGAGTAGGGTGTAGGGTGTAGAGTGTAGCATGTAGGGTGTAGGGTGTAGAGTGTAGGGTGTAGCATGTAGTGTGTAGGGTGTAGGGTGTAGCGTGCAGGGTGTAGAGTAGCGTGTAGGGTGTACGGTGTAGAGTGTAGGGTATAAGCTGTAGCGTTTAGCGTGTAGAGTGTAGCGTGTAGCGTGTAGCGTGTAGGGTGTAGAGTGTAGGGTGTAGAGTGTAGCGTGTAGCGTGTAGGGTGTAGGGTGAAGCGTGTAGGGTGTAGCATGTAGCGTGTAGCGTGTAGCATGTAGAGTAGGGTGTAGGGTGTAGGGTGTAGAGTGTAGTGTGTAGAGTGTGGAGTGTAGCGTGTAGAGTGTAAAGTGTAGCGTGTAGGGTGTAGCGTGTAGTGTGTAGCGTGTAGCGCGTAGCGTGTAGAGTGTAGGGTATAGAGTGTAGCGTGTAGAGAGTAGGGAGCAGAGTGTAGAGTGTAGCATGTAGGGTGTAGGGTGTACAGTGTAGGGTGTAGGGTGTAGCGTGTAGCGTGTAGAGTGTAGGGAGTAGGGTGTAGGGTGTAGCGTGTAGAGTGTGGAGTGTAGCGTGTAGCGTGTAGGGTGTAGCGTGTAGCGTGTAGGGTGTAGCGTGTATCATGTACCGTGTAGCGTGTAGCATGTAGAGTAGGGTGTAGGGTGTAGAGTGTAGCGTGTAGCGTGTAGTGTGTAGCGTGTAGAGTGTAAAGTGTAGCGTGTAGTGTGTAGTGTGTAGCGTGTAGCGCGTAGCGTGTAGAGTGTAGGGTATAGAGTGTAGCGTGTAGAGAGTAGGGAGTAGAGTGTAGAGTGTAGCGTGTAGGGTGTAGAGTGTAGCGAGTAGCGTGTAGTGTGTAGGGTGTAGGGTGTAGAGTGTAGGGTGTAGCGTGTAGGGTGTAGAGTGTAGCGTGTAGGGTGTAGCGTGTAGCGTGCAGGGTGTAGAGTGTAGCGTATAGCGTGTAGGGTGTAGGGTGTAGAGTGTAGGGTGTAGCGTGTAGAGTGTAGCGTGTAGCGTGTAGGGTGTAGGGTGTACAGTGTAGGGTGTAGGGTGTAGCGTGTAGAGTTTAGTGTGTGGCGTGCAGGGCATAGGGTGTAGCGTGTAGGGTGTAGAGTGTAGGGTGTAGCATGTAGGGTGTAGGGTGTAGGGTGTAGCGTGTAGGGTGTAGAGTGTAGCATGTAGGGTGTACGGTGTAGAGTGTAGGGTATAAGCTGTAGCGTTTAGCGTGTAGAGTGTAGCGTGTAGCGTGTAGGGTGTAGCGTGTAGGGTGTAGAGTGTAGGGTGCAGCGTGTAGGGTGTATCGTGTAGCGTGTAGCGTGTAGGGTGTAGGGTGTAGAGTGTAGGGTGTAGCGTGTAGGGTGTAGCGTGTAGCGTGTAGCGTGTAGCGTGTAGGGTGTAGGGTGTAGCGTGTAGGGTGTAGCGTGTATCGTGTAGCATGTAGAGTGTAGCGTCTAGCGTGTAGCGTATAGTGTGTAGCGTGTAGCGTGTAGATTGTAGCGTGTAGGGTGTAGGGTGTAGGGTGTAGCGTGTAGCGTGTAGGGTGTAGGGTGTAGGGTGTAGCGTGTAGCGTGTAGCGTGTAGAGTGTAGCATGTAGGGTGTAGCAAGTAGCGTGTACCGTGTAGGGTGTAGCGTGTAGCGTGTAGCGTGTAGAGTGTAGCATGTAGGGTGTAGCAAGTAGCGTGTATTGTGTAGGGTGTAGAGTGTAGCGTGTAGCGTGTAGGGTGTCAACTTTTCCTCTGATGAAGACGCTTGAGTAGCGTCGATACGCGTGGGGTTCAGGGCTTCCTTTGTTTTTTTCCCGAGGGACAGGACTTGGGTAACTTATCTTTACAACTGCTATGGAATTACACCTATTTACTTCATGCATGGCCTGGCATTTTTCCAAGCCTTAGGACAATGGATCCTGATTCTTTGTATTTCCACAAGGCGTCTGTATGCATACATTTATCCAAATAACTAGGATTTTGTAGTACTGCAGCATACCTATTTCCCTGATTACCTTTCTATAGGGGTCTGCTTTCATTTGCTTACCAACTGTGCGCACGCATGCTGTGTTGAACAAAATAGGATCCATGATGTATTTCTTCCAGATACTAGGCTGGAGTATATGTTTCCTGTCATAGTACTCAGGGGGTCACAGTTGGCAGTAAACAATAGGCTTCTTATATGTAGATTTGACTAAGATTGGTGTACCCGCATACCTAGCAATTTTTTCTCTCTGGTTATTTCTCCTGTCTCACATATGCTGTAAAGTATTAGCTTCCTTCATTCCCTCGGGTAAAATTACTTATGGCCTATTCAGCCATGCTAGTGTTTTAAATGTTTTTAAATGTATGTTTTGCCTGGTTCTGTTTGTGGATTACTATTTTTGTACAATAAAATTGACTATTTAACGTGGATCCCATTGGTTTGCATATCCTTTTCTTTTTGTGTTTAGTGTGTAGTGTGTAGCTTAACCCTACACGCTACACGCTACACGCTACACTCTACACCCTACACGCTACACCCTACACGCTACACTCTACACCCTACACGCTACACTCTACACTCTACACGCTACACGCTACACTCTACACCCTACACTCTACACGCTACACGCTACACGCTACACCCTACACTCTACACGCTACACGCTACACTCTACACGCTACACGCTACATGCTACACTCTACACTCTACACCCTACACCCTACACGCTACACGCTATACTCTACACCCTACACTCTACACGCTACACGCTACACTCTACACTCTACACGCTACACGCTACACTCTACACCCTACACGCAACACGCTACACTCTATACCCTACACGCTACACTCAGCACGCTACACGCTACACCCTACACGCTATACTCTGCACGCTACACGCTACACTCTACACCATACACGCTACACCCTACACTCTACACCCTACACCCTACACGCTATACCCGACACCCTACACCCTACATGCTTCACCCTAAACGCTACACTCTACACTCTACACCCTACACCCTACACGCTACATGCTACACCCTACACGCTACACTCTACACCCTACACTCTACACGCTACACACTACACGCTACACGCTACACCCTACACGCTACACGCTACACCCTACACGCTACACGCTACACACTACACGCTACACGCTACACCCTACACGCTACACGCTACACCCTACACGCTACACGTTACACTCTACACCCTACACCCTACACGCTACACGCTACACCCTACACGCCACACGTTACACTCTACACCCTACACGCTACACTCTACACCCTGCTCCCTACACGCTACACGCTACACCCTACACGCTACACGCTACACCCTACACACTACACGTTACACTCTACACCCTACACTCTACACGCTACACTCTACACCCTACACTCTGCACTCTACACCCTACACGCTACACTCTACACCCTACACCCTACACGCTACACACTACACGCTACACGCTACACCATACACGCTACACGCTACACCCTACACGCTACATGTTACACTCTACACCCTGCACCCTACACGCTACACCCTACACGCTACACGCTACACCCTACACACTACACGTTACACTCTACACCCTACACTCTACACCCTACACTCTACACGCTACACTCTACACCCTACACTCTGCACTCTACACCCTACACACTACACGCTACACTCTACACCCTACACGCTACACGCTACACCCTACACCCTACACCCTACACGCTACAATCTACACGCTACACGCTACACCCTATACGCTAGACGCTACACTCTACACGCTACACGATACACGCTACACCCTACACGCTACACCCTACACTCTACAACCTACACCCTACACGCTACACGCTACACCCTACACGCTACACCCTACACTCTACACCCTACACCCTACACGCTACATGCTACACCCTACACGCTACACGTTACACTCTACACCCTACACCCTACACTCTACACCCTACACCCTACTCTCTACACGCTATATTCTACACCCTACACGCTACACTCTACACCCTACACGCTACACGCTACACTCTACACCCTAGACGCTACACTCTATACCCTACACTCTACATGCTACACCCTACACCCTACACTCTACATGCTACACGCTACACGCTACATGCTACACGCTACACCCTACACGCTACACGCTACACACTACATGCTACACCCTACAACCTACACCCTACACGCTACACGCTACACTCTACACCCTACACGCTACACCCTACACCCTACACCTTACACGCTACACGCTACACTCTACACCCTACACGCTACACCCTACACGCTACACGCTACACACTACACGCTACACGCTACACCCTACACGCTACACGCTACACCCTACACGCTACACGTTACACTCTACACCCTACACCCTACACGCTACACGCTACACCCTACACGCTACACGTTACACTCTACACCCTACACGCTACACTCTACACCCTGCACCCTACACGCTACAATCTACACCCTACACCCTACACGCTACACGCTACACTCTACACCCTACACGCTACACCCTACACTCTACACCGTACACTACACGCTACAAGCTACACTCTACACCCTACACCCTACACGCTACGCGCTACACTCTACACCCTACACGCTACACTCTAAACTCTACATGCTACACGCTACACTCTACACTCTACACGCTACACGCTACACCCTACACCCTACACGCTACACGCTACACTCTACAACCTACACGCTACACGCTACACTCCACACGCAACACGCTACACTCTACACCCTACACTCTACAAGCTACACGCTACACTCTACACCCTACACTCTACACGCTACACGCTACACTGTACACCCTACATGCAACACGCTACACTCTACACCCTACACGCTACACTCTACACGCTACACGCTACATGCTACACTCTACACTCTACACCATACACCCTACACGCTACACACTATACTCTACACCCTACACGCTACACTCTACACGCTACACGCTACACGCTACACTCTACACGCTACACTCTACACCCTACATGCAACACGCTACACTCTACACCCTACACCCTACACGCTACACGCTACACCCTACACGCTACACGTTACACTCTACACCCTACACCCTACACACTACACCCTACACGCTACACGTTACACTCTACACCCTACACGCTACACTCTACACCCTGCTCCCTACACGCTACACGCTACACCCTACACGCTACACGCTACACCCTACACACTACACGTTACACTCTACACCCTACACTCTACACGCTACACTCTACACCCTACACTCTGCACTCTACACCCTACACCCTACACGCTACACTCTACACCCTACACCCTACACGCTACACACTACACGCTACACCATACACGCTACACGCTACACCCTACACGCTACATGTTACACTCTACACCCTGCACCCTACACGCTACACCCTACACGCTACACGCTACACCCTACACACTACACGTTACACTCTACACCCTACACTCTACACCCTACACTCTACACGCTACACTCTACACCCTACACTCTGCACTCTACACCCTACACACTACACGCTACACTCTACACCCTACACGCTACACGCTACACCCTACACCCTACACCCTACACGCTACAATCTACACGCTACACGCTACACCCTATACGCTAGACGCTACACTCTACACGCTACACGATACACGCTACACCCTACACGCTACACCCTACACTCTACAACCTACACCCTACACGCTACACGCTACACCCTACACGCTACACCCTACACTCTACACCCTACACCCTACACGCTACATGCTACACCCTACACGCTACACGTTACACTCTACACCCTACACCCTACACTCTACACCCTACACCCTACTCTCTACACGCTATATTCTACACCCTACACGCTACACTCTACACCCTACACGCTACACGCTACACTCTACACCCTAGACGCTACACTCTATACCCTACACTCTACATGCTACACCCTACACCCTACACTCTACATGCTACACGCTACACGCTACATGCTACACGCTACACTCTACACCCTACACCCTACACGCTACACGCTATACTCTACACCCTACACGCTACACTCTACACCCTACACGCAACACGCTACACTCTGCACCCTACACGCTACACTCTGCACGCTACACGCTACACCCTACACGCTATACTCTGCACGCTACACGCTACACTCTACACCATACACGCTACACCCTACACTCTACACCCTACACCCTACACGCTATACCCGACACCCTACACCCTACATGCTTCACCCTACACGCTACACTCTACACTCTACACCCTACACCCTACACGCTACATGCTACACCCTACACGCTACAATCTACACCCTACACCCTACACGCTACACGCTACACGCTACACCCTTCACCCTACACCCTACACCCTACACGCTACACGCTACACCCTACACGCTACACGTTACACTCTACACCCTACACAATACTCTCTACATGCTATACTCTACACCCTACACGCTACACTCTACACCCTACACGCTACACGCTACACCCTACACGCTAAACGTTACAGCTTATACCCTACACTCTACATCGTACACCCTACATGCTACACTCTACACCCTACATGCTACACCCTACACCCTACATGCTACACCCTACACTCTACAACCTACACCCTACACACTACACGCTACACCCTACACCCTACACGCTACACTCTACACGCTACACGCTACACTCTACACCCTACACGCAACACCCTACACCCTACAAACTACACGCTACACCCTACACCCTACACCCGACACGCTACACCCTACACGCTACACTCTACACGCTACACTCTACACCCTACACGCTACACTCTACACCCTACACTCTACACGCTACATGCTACACTCTACATTCTACACAATACACTCTACACGCTACACTCTACACCCTACACGCTACACTCTACACTCTACACCCTACTCTCTACACGCTACACTCTATACCCTACACTCTACACGCTACACCCTACACCCTACACTCTACATGCTACACCCTACACCCTACACCCTACACTCTACATGCTACACGCTACACGATGCATGCTACACGCTACACCCTACACGCTACACGCTACACTCTACACACTACACGCTACACCCTACAGCCTACACCCTACACGCTACACGCTACACTCTACACCCTACACGCTACACCCTACACCCTACACCCTACACGCTACACGCTACACTCTACACCCTACACGCTACACCCTACACTCTACACCCTACACGCTACACCCTTCCCTCTACACGCTACACGCTACACGCTACACTCTACACGCTACACGCTACACTCTACACTCTACACCCTACACCCTACACGCTACACGCTATACTCTACACCCTACACGCTACACTCTACACGCTTCACGCTACACGCTACACGCTACACGCTACACTCTACACCCTACACGCAACACGCTACACTCTACACCCTACACGCTACACTCTGCATTCTACACGCTACACCCTACACCCTGCACGCTACACTCTGCACGCTACACGCTACACTCTACACTCTACACCCTACACCCTACACGCTACACGCTATACTCTACACCCTACACGCTACACTCTACACGCTACACGCTACACGCTACACTCTACACGCTACACGTTACACTCTACACCCTACACGCAACACGCTACACTCTACACCCTACACGCTACACTCTGCATTCTACACGCTACACCCTACACCATACACGCTACACCCTACACTCTACACCCTACACTCTACACGCTACACTCTACACCCTACACTCTACACTCTACACCCTACACCCTACACGCTACACGCTACACTCTACACCCTGCACCCTACACGCTACACGCTACACCCTACACCCTACACGCTACAATCTACACCCTACACCCTACACGCTACACGCTACACCCTACACTCTACACCCTACACCCTACACGCTACAATCTACACCCTACACCCTACACTCTACACGCTACACCCTACACGCTACACCCTACACGCAACACGCTACACTCTACACCCTACACGCTACACTCTGCACGCTACACGCTACACATGTAGAGTGTAGCATGTAGCATGTAGAGTGTAGGGTGTAGGGTGTAGCGTGTAGAGTGTAGGGTATAGAGTGTAGCGTGTAGAGAGTAGGGTGTAGAGTGTAGAGTGTAGCGTGTAGGGTGTAGAGTGTAGCGTGTAGAGTGTATTGTGTAGAATGTAGAGTGTAGCATGTAGCGTGTAGAGTGTAGGGTGTAGAGTGTAGCGTGTAGGGTGTAGAGTGTAGCGTGTAGAGTGTAGCGTGTAGGGTGTAGCGTGTCGGGTGTAGGGTGTAGGGTGTAGCGTGTAGTTTGTAGGGTGTAGGGTGTAGGGTGTTGCGTGTAGGGTGTAGAGTGTAGCGTGTAGCGTGTAGAGTGTAGCGTGTAGGGTGTAGGGTGTAGCGTGTAGTGTGTAGGGTGTAGGTTGTAGAGTGTAGGGTGTAGCATGTAGGGTGTAGGGTGTAGGGTGTAGCATGTAGGGTGTAGAGTGTAGCGTGTAGGGTGTACGGTGTAGAGTGTAGGGTATAGCGTGTAGCGTGTAGGGTGTAGGGTGTAGAGTGTAGAGTGTACCGTGTAGAGTGTAGCGTGTAGGGTGTAGAGTGTAGCGTGTAGGGTGTAGAGTATAGCATGTAGAGAGTAGGGTGTAGGGTGTAGAGTGTAACGTGTAGGGTGTAGGGTGTAGCGTGTAGCGTGTAGGGTGTAGGGTGTAGAGTGTAGGGTGAAGGGTGTAGCCTGTAGCGTGTAGCGTGTAGGGTGTAGGTTGTAGATTGTAGCGTGTAGGGTGTAGCATGTAGCGTGTAGGGTGTAGGGTGTAGAGTGTAGAGTGTAGCGTGTAGGGTGAAGCATGTAGGGTGTAGGGTGTCGGGTATAGCGTGTAGGGTGTAGGGTGTAGAGTGTAGGGTGTAGCGTGTATGGTGTAGAGTGTAGCATGTAGCGTGCAGAGTATAGCGTGTAGGGTGTAGCGTGTAGCGTGCAGAGTGTAGCGTGTAGGGTGTAGAGTGTAGCGTGTTGCGTGTAGGGTGTAGAGTGTAGCGTGTAGCGTGTAGAGTGTAGAGTGTAGCGTGTAGCGTGTAGAGTGTAGCGTGTAGGGTGTAGAGTGTAGCGTGTTGCGTGTAGGGTGTAGAGTGTAGCGTGTAGCGTGTAGAGTGTAGCGTGTAGCGTGTAGCGTGTAGAGTGTAGCGTGTAGGGTGTAGAGTATAGCGTGTAGCGTGTAGGGTGTAGGGTGTAGAGTGTAGAGTGTACCGTGTAGCGTGTAAAGTGTAGCGTGTAGCGTGTAGCGTGTAGAGTGTAGGGTGTAGCGTGTAGGGTGTAGGGTGTAGCGTGTAGGGTGTAGAGTGTAGCGTGTAGCGTGTAGCGTGTAGGGTGTAGGGTGTAGGGTGTAGCGTGTAGGGTGTAGATTGTAGCGTGTAGCGTGTAGGGTGTAGGGTGTAGAGTGCAGAGTGTAGGGTGTAGAGTGTAGCGTGTAGAGTGTAGGTTGTAGAGTGTAGGGTGTAGAGTGTAACGTGTAGTGTGTAGGGTGTAGCGTGTAGCGTGTAGGGTGCAGGGTGTAGAGTGTAACGTGTAGGGTGTAGCGTGTAGGGTGTAGCGTGTAGCGTGTAGTGTGTAGCGTGTAGGGTGTAGGGTGTAGAGTGTAGCGTGTAGGGTGTAGCATGTAGCGTGTAGGGTGTAGGGTGTATAGTGTAGAGTGTAGCGTGTAGTGTGAAGCATGCAGGGTGTAGGGTGTCGGGTATAGCGTGTAGGGTGTAGGGTGTAGAGTGTAGGGTGTAGCGTGTATGGTGTAGAGTGTAGCGTGTAGAGTGTAGCGTGTAGGGTGTAGCGTGTAGCGTGCAGAGTGTAGCGTGTAGGGTGTAGAGTGTAGCGTGTTGCGTGTAGGGTGTAGCGTGTAGGGTGTAGAGTATTGTGTGTAGCGTGTAGGGTGTAGGGTGTAGAGTGTAGGGTGTAGCGTGTAGCGTGTAGGGTGTAGGGTGTAGATTGTAGCGTGTAGGGTGTAGGGTGGAGCGTGTAGCGTGTAGGGTGCAGGGTGTAGAGTGTAGCGTGTAGCGTGTAGGGTGTAGGGTGTAGAGTGTAGAGTGTAGGGTGTAGAGTGTAGCGTGTAGAGTGTAGGGTGTAGAGTGTAGGGTGTAGCGTGTATGGTGTAGGGTGTAGCGTGTAGAATGCAGAGTGTAGCGTGTAGGGTGTAGAGTGTAGCGTGTTGCGTGTAGGGTGTAGAGTGTAACGTGTAGCGTGTAGAGTGTAGCGTGTAGCGTGTAGCGTGTAGAGTGTAGCGTGTAGGGTGTAGAGTATAGCGTGTAGCGTGTAGGGTGTAGGGTGTAGAGTGTAGAGTGTAGCGTGTAGCGTGCAGAGTGTAGCGTGCAGGGTGTAGGTGTAGCGTGTAGAATGCAGAGTGTAGCGTGTAGGGTGTAGAGTGTAGCGTGTTGCGTGTAGGGTGTAGAGTGTAGCGTGTAGCGTGTAGAGTGTAGCGTGTAGCGTGTAGAGTGTAGGGTGTAGCGTGTAGGGTGTAGAGTGTAGAGTGTAGCGTGTAGCGTGTAGAGTGTAGCGTGTAGCGTGTAGCGTGTAGAGTGTAGGGTGTAGCGTGTAGGGTGTAGAGTGTAGCGTGTTGCGTGTAGGGTGTAGAGTGTAACGTGTAGCGTGTAGCGTGTAGTGTGTAGCGTGTAGAGTGTAAAGTGTAGCGTGTAGTGTGTAGTGTGTAGCGTGTAGCGCGTAGCGTGTAGAGTGTAGGGTATAGAGTGTAGCGTGTAGAGTAGGGAGTAGAGTGTAGAGTGTAACGTGTAGGGTGTAGAGTGTAGCGAGTAGCGTGTAGTGTGTAGGGTGTAGGGTGTAGAGTGTAGGGTGTAGCGTGTAGGGTGTAGAGTGTAGCGTGTAGGGTGTAGAGTGTAGCATGTAGGGTGTACGGGGTAGAGTGTAGGGTATAAGCTGTAGCGTTTAGCGTGTAGAGTGTAGCGTGTAGGGTGTCAATTTTTCCTCTGATGAAGACGCTTGAGTAGCGTCGATACGCGTGGGGTTCAGGGCTTCCTTTGTTTTTTTCCCGAGGGACAGGACTTGGGTAACTTATCTTTACAACTGCTATGGAATTACACCTATTTACTTCATGCATGGCCTGGCATTTTTCCAAGCCTTAGGACAATGGATCCTGATTCTTTGTAGTTCCACAAGGCGTCTGTATGCATACATTTATCCAAATAACTAGGATTTTGTAGTACTGCAGCATATCTATTTCCCTGATTACCTTTCTATAGGGGTCTGCTTTCATTTGCTTACCAACTGTGCGCACGCATGCTGTGTTGAACAAAATAGGATCCATGATGTATTTCTTCCAGATACTAGGCTGGAGTATATGTTTCCTGTCATAGTACTCAGGGGGTCACAGTTGGCAGTAAACAATAGGCTTCTTATATGTAGATTTGACTAAGATTGGTGTACCCGCATACCTAGCAATTTTTTCTCTCTGGTTATTTCTCCTGTCTCACATATGCTGTAAAGTATTAGCTTCCTTCATTCCCTCGGGTAAAATTACTTATGGCCTATTCAGCCATACTAGTGTTTTAAATGTTTTTAAATGTATGTTTTGCCTGGTTCTGTTTGTGGATTACTATTTTTGTACAATAAAATTGACTATTTAACGTGGATCCCATTGGTTTGCATATCCTTTTCTTTTTGTGTTTAGTGTGTAGCGTGTAGCTTAACCCTACACGCTACACGCTTTACCCTACACTCTACACCGTACACTCTACACGCTACACGCTACACTCTACACCCTACACCCTACACGCTACATGCTACACTCTACACCCTACACCCTACACGCTACACCCTACACTCTACACCGTACACTCTACACGCTACACGCTACACCCTACACCCTACACGCTACACTCTACACCCTACACGCTACACTCTACACTCTACACGCTACACGCTACACTCTACACCCTACACTCTACACGCTACACGCTACACGCTACACCCTACACTCTACACGCTACACGCTACACTCTACACGCTACACGCTACATGCTACACTCTACACTCTACACACTACACCCTACACGCTACACTCTACACGCTACACGCTACACTCTACACTCTACACGCTACACGCTACACTCTACACCCTACACGCAACACGCTACACTCTATACCCTACACGCTACACTCTGCACGCTACACGCTACACCCTACACGCTATACTCTGCACGCTACACGCTACACTCTACACCATACACGCTACACCCTACACTCTACACCCTACACCCTACACGCTATACCCGACACCCTACACCCTACATGCTTCACCCTACACGCTACACTCTACACTCTACACCCTACACCCTACACGCTACATGCTACACCCTACACGCTACACTCTACACCCTACACGCTACACGTTACACTCTACACCCTACACCCTACACGCTACACGCTACACCCTACACGCGACACGTTACACTCTACACCCTACACGCTACACTCTACACCCTGCACCCTACACGCTACAATCTACACCCTACACCCTACACGCTACACGCTACACGCTACACTCTACACCCTACACGCTACACCCTACACTCTACACCGTACACTCTACACGCTACACGCTACACTCTACACCCTACACCCTACACGCTACGCGCTACACTCTACACCCTACACGCTACACTCTACACTCTACATGCTACACGCTACACGCTACACTACACTCTACACGCTACACGCTACACCCTACACCCTACACGCTACACGCTACACTCTACAACCTACACGCTACACGCTACACTCTACACGCAACACGCTACACTCTACACCCTACACTCTACACGCTACACGCTACACTCTACACCCTACACTCTACACGCTACACGCTACACTGTACACCCTACATGCAACACACTACACTCTACACCCTACACGCTACACTCTACACGCTACACGCTACATGCTACACTCTACACTCTACACCATACACCCTACACGCTACACACTATACTCTACACCCTACACTCTACACGCTACACGCTACACGCTACACTCTACACGCTACACTCTACACCCTACACGCAACACGCTACACTCTACACCCTACACCCTACACGCTACACACTACACGCTACACGCTACACCCTACACGCTACACGTTACACTCTACACCCTACACCCTACACACTACACCCTACACGCTACACGTTACACTCTACACCCTACACGCTACACTCTACACCCTGCTCCCTACACGCTACACGCTACACCCTACACGCTACACGTTACACTCTACACCCTACACTCTACACCCTACACTCTACACGCTACACTCTACACCCTACACTCTGCACTCTACACCCTACACCCAACACGCTACACTCTACACCCTACACGCTACACTCTACACCCTGCTCCCTACACGCTACACGCTACACCCTACACACTACACGTTACACTCTACACCCTACACTCTACACCCTTACACTCTACACGCTACACTCTACACCCTACACTCTGCACTCTACACCCTACACCCTACACGCTACACTCTACACCCTACACCCTACACGCTACACACTACACGCTACACGCTACACCCTACACGCTACATGCTACACCCTACACGCTACACGTTACACTCTACACCCTGCACCCTACACGCTACACCCTACACGCTACACGCTACACGCTACACCCTACACACTACACGTTACACTCTACACCCTACACTCTACACCCTACACTCTACACGCTACACTCTACACCCTACACTCTGCACTCTACACCATACACCCTACACACTACACGCTACACTCTACACCCTACACGCTACACGCTACACCCTACACCCTACACGCTACAATCTACACGCTACACCCTATATGCTAGACGCTACACTCTACACGCTACACGATACACGCTACACCCTACACGCTACACCCTACACTCTACACCCTACACCCTACACGCTACACGCTACACCCTACACGCTACACCCTACACTCTACACCCTACACCCTACACGCTACACGCTACACCCTACACGCTACACGTTACACTCTACACCCTACACTCTACACCCTACACCCTACTCTCTACACGCTATATTCTACACCCTACACGCTACACTCTACACGCTACACGCTACACGCTACACTCTACACCCTAGACGCTACACTCTATACCCTACACTCTACACGCTACACCCTACACCCTACACTCTACATGCTACACTCTACACCCTACACGCAACACGCTACACTCTACACCCTACACCCTACACGCTACACACTACACGCTACACGCTACACCCTACACGCTACACGTTACACTCTACACCCTACACCCTACACACTACACCCTACACGCTACACGTTACACTCTACACCCTACACGCTACACTCTACACCCTGCTCCCTACACGCTACACGCTACACCCTACACGCTACACGTTACACTCTACACCCTACACTCTACACCCTACACTCTACACGCTACACTCTACACCCTACACTCTGCACTCTACACCCTACACCCAACACGCTACACTCTACACCCTACACGCTACACTCTACACCCTGCTCCCTACACGCTACACGCTACACCCTACACACTACACGTTACACTCTACACCCTACACTCTACACCCTTACACTCTACACGCTACACTCTACACCCTACACTCTGCACTCTACACCCTACACCCTACACGCTACACTCTACACCCTACACCCTACACGCTACACACTACACGCTACACGCTACACCCTACACGCTACATGCTACACCCTACACGCTACACGTTACACTCTACACCCTGCACCCTACACGCTACACCCTACACGCTACACGCTACACGCTACACCCTACACACTACACGTTACACTCTACACCCTACACTCTACACCCTACACTCTACACGCTACACTCTACACCCTACACTCTGCACTCTACACCATACACCCTACACACTACACGCTACACTCTACACCCTACACGCTACACGCTACACCCTACACCCTACACGCTACAATCTACACGCTACACCCTATATGCTAGACGCTACACTCTACACGCTACACGATACACGCTACACCCTACACGCTACACCCTACACTCTACACCCTACACCCTACACGCTACACGCTACACCCTACACGCTACACCCTACACTCTACACCCTACACCCTACACGCTACACGCTACACCCTACACGCTACACGTTACACTCTACACCCTACACTCTACACCCTACACCCTACTCTCTACACGCTATATTCTACACCCTACACGCTACACTCTACACCCTACACGCTACACGCTACACTCTACACCCTAGACGCTACACTCTATACCCTACACTCTACACGCTACACCCTACACCCTACACTCTACATGCTACACCCTACACCCTACACTCTACATGCTACACGCTACACGCTACATGCTACACGCTACACCCTACACGCTACACGCTACACCCTACACCCTACACCCTACACGCTACACGCTACACTCTACACCCTACACGCTACACCCTACACCCTACACGCTACACTCTACACCCTACACGCTACACCCTACACTCTACACCCTACACGCTACACCCTACACTCTACACCCTACACGCTATACGCTACACTCTACACCCTGCACGCTACACGCTACACCCTACACGCTACACTCTACACCCTACACGCTACACCCTACACTCTACACCCTACACGCTACACGCTACACTCTACACCCTACACGCTACACCCTACACTCCACACCCTACACCCTACATGCTACACGCTACACCCTACACGCTACACATTACACTCTAAACCCTACACTCTACATCCTACACCCTACACTCTACACCCTACACGCTACACTCTACACTCTACACCCTACACCCTACATGCTACACGCTACACGCTACACCCTACAAGCTAAACGCTACAAACTACACGCTACATATTACACTCTACACCCTAGCGTGTAGCGTGTAGGGTGTAGAGTGTAGCGTGTAGCATGTAGCGTGTAGGGTGTATGGTGTAGAGTGTAGCATGTAGCGTGTAGGGTGTAGAGTGTAGCGTGTAGGGTGTAGAGTGTAGCATGTAGCGTGTAGGGTGTAGGGTGTAGAGTGTAGAGTGTAGCATGTAGCGTGTAGATTGTAGGGTGTACCGTGTAGGGTGTAGAGTGTAGCATGTAGGGTGTAGAGTGAAGGGTGTAGCGTGTAGAGTGTAGCGTGTAGCGTGTACGGTGTAGGGTGTAGAGTGTAGGGTGTAGCGTGTAGCGTGTAGCTTGTAGGGTGTAGAGTGTAGCGTGTAGCGTGTAGGCTGTAGCGTGTAGGGTGTAGCATGTATCGTGTAGGGTGTAGAGTGTAGCATGTAGCGTGTAGAGTGTAGGGTGTAGCGTGTAGCGTGTGTAGGGTGTAGGGTGTAGAGTGTAGCGTGTAGCGTGTAGGGTGTAGAGTGTAGGGTGTAGGGTGTAGAGTGTAGCGTGTAGGGTGTAGCGTGTAGGATTTAGGGTGTAGGGTGTAGAGTGTAGCGTGTTGCGTGTAGGGTGTAGAGTGTAGCGTGTAGGGTGTAGTGTGTAGAGTGTAGCGTGTAGCGTGTAGGGTGGAGAGTGTAGAGTGTAGGGTGTAGCGTGTAGGGTGTAGAGTGTAGCGTGTAGGGTGTAGAGTGTAGCGTGTAGCGTGCAGGGTGTAGAGTGTAGCGTATAGCGTGTAGGGTGTAGGATGTAGAGTGTAGCGTGTAGGGTGTAGAGTGTAGGGTGTAGAGTGTAGGGTGTAGCGTGTAGCGTGTAGCTTGTAGGGTGTAGAGTGTAGCGTGTAGCGTGTAGGCTGTAGCGTGTAGGGTGTAGCATGTATCGTGTAGGGTGTAGAGTGTAGCATGTAGCGTGTAGAGTGTAGGGTGTAGCGTGTAGCGTGTGTAGGGTGTAGGGTGTAGAGTGTAGCGTGTAGCGTGTAGGGTGTAGAGTGTAGGGTGTAGGGTGTAGAGTGTAGCGTGTAGGGTGTAGCGTGTAGGATTTAGGGTGTAGGGTGTAGAGTGTAGCGTGTTGCGTGTAGGGTGTAGAGTGTAGCGTGTAGGGTGTAGTGTGTAGAGTGTAGCGTGTAGCGTGTAGGGTGGAGAGTGTAGAGTGTAGGGTGTAGCGTGTAGGGTGTAGAGTGTAGCGTGTAGGGTGTAGAGTGTAGCGTGTAGCGTGCAGGGTGTAGAG
Source organism: Ranitomeya variabilis (assembly GCF_051348905.1). Classification (NCBI taxonomy): domain Eukaryota; kingdom Metazoa; phylum Chordata; class Amphibia; order Anura; family Dendrobatidae; genus Ranitomeya; species Ranitomeya variabilis. Next base: position 263,933 of record NW_027508142.1, read on the forward strand.
TGTAGCGTATAGCGTGTAGGGTGTAGGATGTAGAGTGTAGCGTGTAGGGTGTAGAGTGTAGCGTGTAGAGTGTAGCATGTAGCGTGTAGGGTGTAGAGTGTAGAGTGTAGCGTGTAGGGTGAAGCATGTAGGGTGTAGGGTGTCGGGTATAGCGTGTAGGGTGTAGGGTGTAGAGTGTAGGGTGTAGCGTGTATGGTGTAGAGTGTAACGTGTAGCGTGTAGAGTGTAGCGTGTAGGGTGTAGGGTGTAGCGTGTAGCGTGCAGAGTGTAGCGTGTAGGGTGTAGAGTGTAGCGTGTTGCGTGTAGGGTGTAGAGTGTAGCGTGTAGCGTGTAGTGTAGAGTGTAGCGTGTAGCGTGTAGAGTGTAGCGGGTAGGGTGTAGAGTGTAGCGAGTAGCGTGTAGGGTGTAGGGTGTAGAGTGTAGGGTGTAGCGTGTAGGGTGTAGAGTGTAGCGTGTAGGGTGTAGGGTGTAGGGTGTAGGGTGTAGCGTGTAGCATGTAGCATGTAGCGTGTAGCGTGTAGCATGTAGAGTGTAGCGTGTAGGGTGTAGAGTGTAGCGTGTAGGGTGAAGCGTGTAGCGTGTAGCGTGCAGGGTGTAGAGTGTAGCGTATAGCGTGTAGGGTGTAGAGTGTAGGGTGTAGCATGTAGCGTGTAGAGTGCAGCGTGTAGGGTGTAGGGTGTACAGTGTAGGGTGTAGCGTGTAGCATGTAGGGTGTAGGTTGTAGCGTGTAGCGTGTACCGTGTAGCGTATAGAGTGCAGCGTGTAGGGTGTAGAGTGTAGCGTGTAGTGTGTAGCGTGAAGGGTGTAGGGTGTAGCGTGTAGGGTGTAGAGTGTAGCGTGTAGGGTGTAGAGTGTAACATGTAGCGTGTAGGGTGTAGGGCGTAGCGTGTAGCGTGTACCGTGTAGCGTGTAGAGTGTAGTGTGTAGGGTGTAGAGTGTAGCGTGTAGGGTGTAGAGTGTAGCGTGTAGCGTGTAGCGTGTAGAGTGTAGCGTGTAGGGTGTAGCGTGTAGAGTGTAGTGTGTGGCGTGCAGGGCGTAGGGTGTAGCGTGTAGGGTGTAGGGTGTAGAGTGTAGGGTGTAGCATGTAGGGTGTAGGGTGTAGGGTGTAGCGTGTAGGGTGTAGAGTGTAGCGTGTAGGGTGTACGGTGTAGAGTGTAGGGTATAAGCTGTAGCGTTTAGCGTGTAGAGTGTAGCGTGTAGCGTGTAGCGTGTAGCGTGTAGGGTGTAGAGTGTAGGGTGTAGGGTGTAGGGTGTAGCGTGTAGGGTGTAGCATGTAGCGTGTAGCGTGTAGCATGTAGAGTAGGGTGTAGGGTGTAGGGTGTAGAGTGTAGTGTGTAGAGTGTAGAGTGTAGCGTGTAGAGTGTAAAGTGTAGCGTGTAGGGTGTAGCGTGTAGTGTGTAGCGTGTAGCGCGTAGCGTGTAGAGTGTAGGGTATAGAGTGTAGCGTGTAGAGAGTAGGGAGCAGAGTGTAGAGTGTAGCGTGCAGGGTGTAGGGTGTACAGTGTAGGGTGTAGGGTGTAGCGTGTAGCGTGTAGAGTGTAGGGAGTAGGGTGTAGGGTGTAGCGTGTAGGGTGTAGAGTGTAGCGTGTAGCGTGTAGCGTGTAGGGTGTAGAGTGTAGGGTGTAGCGTGTAGGGTGTAGGGTGTAGCGTGTAGGGTGTAGAGTGTAGCGTGTAGCGTGTAGCGTGTAGGGTGTAGGGTGTAGGGTGTAGCGTGTAGGGTGTAGATTGTAGCGTGTAGCGTGTAGGGTGTAGGGTGTAGAGTGCAGAGTGTAGGGTGTAGAGTGTAGCGTGTAGAGTGTAGGTTGTAGAGTGTAGGGTGTAGAGTGTAACGTGTAGTGTGTAGGGTGTAGCGTGTAGCGTGTAGGGTGCAGGGTGTAGAGTGTAACGTGTAGGGTGTAGCGTGTAGGGTGTAGCGTGTAGCGTGTAGTGTGTAGCGTGTAGGGTGTAGGGTGTAGAGTGTAGCGTGTAGGGTGTAGCATGTAGCGTGTAGGGTGTAGGGTGTATAGTGTAGAGTGTAGCGTGTAGTGTGAAGCATGCAGGGTGTAGGGTGTCGGGTATAGCGTGTAGGGTGTAGGGTGTAGAGTGTAGGGTGTAGCGTGTATGGTGTAGAGTGTAGCGTGTAGAGTGTAGCGTGTAGGGTGTAGCGTGTAGCGTGCAGAGTGTAGCGTGTAGGGTGTAGAGTGTAGCGTGTTGCGTGTAGGGTGTAGCGTGTAGGGTGTAGAGTATTGTGTGTAGCGTGTAGGGTGTAGGGTGTAGAGTGTAGGGTGTAGCGTGTAGCGTGTAGGGTGTAGGGTGTAGATTGTAGCGTGTAGGGTGTAGGGTGGAGCGTGTAGCGTGTAGGGTGCAGGGTGTAGAGTGTAGCGTGTAGCGTGTAGGGTGTAGGGTGTAGAGTGTAGAGTGTAGGGTGTAGAGTGTAGCGTGTAGAGTGTAGGGTGTAGAGTGTAGGGTGTAGCGTGTATGGTGTAGGGTGTAGCGTGTAGAATGCAGAGTGTAGCGTGTAGGGTGTAGAGTGTAGCGTGTTGCGTGTAGGGTGTAGAGTGTAACGTGTAGCGTGTAGAGTGTAGCGTGTAGCGTGTAGCGTGTAGAGTGTAGCGTGTAGGGTGTAGAGTATAGCGTGTAGCGTGTAGGGTGTAGGGTGTAGAGTGTAGAGTGTAGCGTGTAGCGTGCAGAGTGTAGCGTGCAGGGTGTAGGTGTAGCGTGTAGAATGCAGAGTGTAGCGTGTAGGGTGTAGAGTGTAGCGTGTTGCGTGTAGGGTGTAGAGTGTAGCGTGTAGCGTGTAGAGTGTAGCGTGTAGCGTGTAGAGTGTAGGGTGTAGCGTGTAGGGTGTAGAGTGTAGAGTGTAGCGTGTAGCGTGTAGAGTGTAGCGTGTAGCGTGTAGCGTGTAGAGTGTAGGGTGTAGCGTGTAGGGTGTAGAGTGTAGCGTGTTGCGTGTAGGGTGTAGAGTGTAACGTGTAGCGTGTAGCGTGTAGTGTGTAGCGTGTAGAGTGTAAAGTGTAGCGTGTAGTGTGTAGTGTGTAGCGTGTAGCGCGTAGCGTGTAGAGTGTAGGGTATAGAGTGTAGCGTGTAGAGTAGGGAGTAGAGTGTAGAGTGTAACGTGTAGGGTGTAGAGTGTAGCGAGTAGCGTGTAGTGTGTAGGGTGTAGGGTGTAGAGTGTAGGGTGTAGCGTGTAGGGTGTAGAGTGTAGCGTGTAGGGTGTAGAGTGTAGCATGTAGGGTGTACGGGGTAGAGTGTAGGGTATAAGCTGTAGCGTTTAGCGTGTAGAGTGTAGCGTGTAGGGTGTCAATTTTTCCTCTGATGAAGACGCTT